>NW_022589705.1:81349409-81441030 GCF_004348235.1 Phoca vitulina
CAAATAAATAAATAAAATCTTTAAAAATATATATATTTAAAAAAAAAGAGGGGCGCCTGGGTGGCTCAGTCGGTTGAGCGTCTGCCTTCGGCTCAGGTCATGGTCCCGGGGTCCTGGGATCGAGCCCGCATCAGGCTCCCTGGCTCAGCAGGGAATCTGCTTCTCTCTCTCCCTCTGTCTGCCCCTCCCCCTGCTTGTACACACACTCTCTCTGTCAAATAAATAAATAAATAAAATCTTAAAAAAAAAAAAAAAGAAAGTGAAAAGACAACCTACAGCATGGGAGAAAATATTTACAAATCTGATAAGGGACTGGTATACAGAATATACATTAAAAACTCTTAGAACTCAACAACAAAAAAACAAGCAACCCAATTTTTTTCAAATGGACACAGGATTTGAATAGACATTCCTCCAAGTAAGATATGTAAATGACCACTAAGCACATGCATAGATGCCCAACATCATTAGCCACTAGAGAAATGTAAATCAAAACTATAATGAGGGGCACCTAGGTGGCTCAGTTGGTTAGGCAGCCTACTCTTGATCTCAGCTCAGGTCTTGATCTCAGGGTCATGAGTTCAAGCCCTGCATTGGGCTCTGCGCTGGGCATGAGCCTATTTAGAAACAAAAAACAAACCATAATGAGATATCAAATCACACCAATCAGGATGGCTATAATCAGAAAGGCAGACAATCGGGGCGCCTGGGTGGCTCAGTCGTTAAGCGTCTGCCTTCGGCTCGGGTCGTGATCCCGGGGTCCTGGGATCGAGCCCCACATTGGGCTCCCTGCTCTGCGGAGAAGCCTGCTTCTCCCCTCCTTCTCCCCCTGCTTGTGATCCCTCTCTTGCTATGTCTCTCTCTGTCAAATAAATAAATAAAATCTTTAAAAAAAAAAAAAAAGAAAGGCAGACAATAACAAGTGTTGGTGAGGATGAAGAAACTGGAACCTCATATATTGCTGGTAGGTATGTAAAGTGATGTAGCATTTTATTTTTTTTAAGATTTTATTTACTTATTTGACAGAGAGATAAAGAGAGAGCACAAGTAGGCAGAGTGGCAGGGAGAGGGAGAAGCAGACTCCCCACTGAGCAGGGAGCCTGACGTGGGCCTCGATCCCAGGCCCCTGGGATATGACCTGAGCCAAAGGCAGACGCTTAACGACTGAGCCACCCGGGCGCCCCAAATAAAATCTTTTAAAAAAGAAAAAGCAGCACCCAGTACTGAATAGTGGCAAGTCAACCCAATCAAATTCTCTCTTTAGAGACATAGAAATGCCAGGTGAACAAAGGGAAGGCAAGTAACTGAAGCCTAAGTTGTTGAGATTTTAGCAGCTTTGTGGTAAGTATAGAACATGAATTATTTGTAGGGAAGTTTTCAATTGTCATCTAAAGAGTGAACCCAAACACCTCTTGAAGACAAGCTCACCCAGAAGGAACCCATGCACAGCACACTGGCGTGAAGTCATTTACTACCACTGATACTAGTAAACTAGTAGTGGTACAAATGATACTACTACTATTATCACCCATACGATATACATCTAATCATATGAAGCGTTGTCCAAGGAGTTTTCAAAGAGAAACCAAGTCATTTCATCAGGTCAAATCATAGTGTCAATAAAAAATTTTAAATAAATTATCTTTTGTTCAAGGGGAGCAGAAATGAACAGAAGTTAGAACATCTAATCCAACAAGGCTTCTAAACCTTCTAAATCTTCATCTCTTCTTAAACCTTAAGCCCCCTTCCTACCTTGCACTCAGCTAATGAATTTGCCTTCTATGTTACTGGGAAAAGAAAGGCAATCAGACAGGAACTTTCTCATCCTCTCACCACCAAATCAACCTCCTGTCTCTATCAGCACTCATATTCTCTGTCTTCTTTCCTGTGACAAAGGGAAAGTGTCCCTATTCCTATTAAAGGCCAATCAACTGGGGTGCCTGGGTGGCTCAGTCGTTAAGCGTCTGCCCTCAGCTCAGGTCATGATCCCAGGACCCTGGGATGGAGCCCTGCATCTGGCTTCTTGCTCAGCAGGAAGCCCGCTTCCCCCTCTCTCGCTCCCCCTGCTTGTGTTCCCTCTCTCACTGTGTCTCTCTCTGTCAAATTAATAAATAAAATCCTTAAAAATATATATCTTACAAAAAAAAAAGCCAATCAACCCACTTAAGCTCTGTGTCCCAGCCCCTTTAGCCCAGTCATGGGCTTTGCTAGCGAAATTTTCCCTAATCTCTCCTGCATCATTGATTCTTCCCTTTCTATTGAAAACATGTAAACATGCTCTAGTATCACCTTCCCCATACTTAAAAAAACTCTTGTCGGAATTTTTAAAAAACACTTTTGGAGTGGGGAAGGTTTTTAAAGTATGATACAAAACTCAGATAAATTCAACTATGTAAAAATTTTAAATTTCTGGAGAGAAAAACATAAATAAAGTGAAAAGACATATCTACAGCTCATATCACAGAGGGCTGATGTGGCTGATATATTAAGAGCTCCTACAGATGAATAAGAAAAAGACCGACGACTCATTAGAAGAATGAACAAAAGGGAGGAAGAGACAATTCAAAGAAATACAAATAGCTTTTAAACTTTTGAAAATATATTCAACCTCACTCAAAATAAAAGAATGCAAATTAAAGGTACAAGAAACCATTTTCACTTACTAGATTGGCAAAGATAAAAAAATTTGATAATACATTGTATGGGGAAACAGGCGTTCTCATCATTGCTGGTAGGAAATACACTGGTACAAATTATATAGAAACATTTGGCACCATACATATCAAACTCACAAATGTACTCACCCTTTGACTCACCAAGTCTAAGAAATTTTATCCTACAGATAATATATTTCCACATATGTGAAAGACCTATGTATAAAATTATTCATTGCAGCTTTATTTGTAATAACAAAAGATTGGAAACCACCTAAGTATTCATCAGTAGGGATCACTAGGGGATTGAATAAATAAATTATTATATAATAACATAATGCAACCATAAAGAAAGCAGAAGACCTTTTTATATACCTATATAGAACAATCTTCAAGATACATTGATAAGTCGAAAAGCAAGGGGTAGAAACAGCATGTACAGTGAGCTACCATTTGTATATTTGTATAAAAGGAAGGAGGATAGCAGAATATATATACATATCTATGTAAATATCTGCTTGTATATAGAGTATTTCCAGAAGGATTTGTAGGAGACTAGAAACATTGAAATGAGGGAGGAAAAACATTGTGACTGACGGAAAGGTATGGGAGTGAGATTTTCACTGTATATCATTTTGTACCAAGTAATGTAATCTATTGAAAATTTTGTTTTTATTTAAAAATATTTTTTAAAGTTTTCCCTGTCCCACCTCCTCCTATCATCCTATTTCTTTACAAAACTACTCAAAGCATTTGTCTCTATTTGCTTGTTCTACTTTCTCATCTCCATTCTCTCTTTAACCCATTTAAAAATAGTTTTTGTCCCTTCCATTCTTTTTTTTTAAATATTTTATTTATTTATTTGACACAGAGAGAGCACAAGCAGGGAGAGCTACAGGCAGAGGGAGAGGGAGAAGCAGGCTCCCCGCTGAGCAGGGAGCCTGACACGGCTCGATCCCAGGACCCTGGGATCATGACCTGAGCCGAAGGCAGCCACTTAACTGACTGAGCCACCCAGGTGCCCCTCTTTTTTTTTTTTTTAAGAGAGGTTGAGAGAGTGGGGGAGAGGAGCAGAGGGAGAGAGAGAGAGAATCTTAAGCAGGCTCTACACCCAGCATGGGTCTGACATGGGGCTCAGTCTCACAACCCTGAGATCATGACCTGAGCTGAAATCAACTTAACTGACTGAGACACCCAGGTGCCCCTGTTTCCACCATTCTACTGAAACTGCCTTTTCTGGGTCATTATAACCTTTATCTTGCCAAATCCAATGGCCTTATCTCTACGTTCATCTTAACCTCTCAACAGTATTCAACTCTGTCAACTACTTCCTCCTTGAAGTCATTTCTTTTCTTGGCTTGTAGAATACTTCATTCTCCTAGTTTTCTTCTTGCGTCCTTGGTCATGTTTCATCTTGATTGAATCTTCCTCTTCCTCTATCTAACTTTTGAAGATTGACTGCCTTTGGCTCTTTTCTGCTCTATCCACACTTTGCCCTAGGTGATCCTATCTAGTCCCATAGCTCTAAATACTGCCATTGACCACCTAATTTATCATCCAGCTCCACTTCTCTTCCCTAAGGTCCCAAACTCATATTTCTGTATTTAGTTTTTCAAGGAACACCAACCTGTTTTCTAAAATATTGTGCCATTTTACATTTCCACCAGCAATATATAAGGGTTCCAATTTCTCCATATTCTTATCAACAATTATTATCTGTCTTTCATAGTATAGCCATCCTAGTAGATGTGATGTGATATCTCACTGTGGTTTTTATTTGCATCTTCCTAATGAATAATGATGTTGAGCATCATTCATGTTCTTGTTGGCAATTGTATATCTTCTTTGGAAAAATGTCTATTCTAATCCTTTGCCCATTTTTTGTAATTGGGCTGTTTCAGGGTTTTTTTGTTCTTGTTGAGTTGTAGAAGTTCTTTATGTACTCTAGATATTAATCCCTTATCAGATATATGATTTGCAAATATTTTCTCCCCTTTGGTGTGTTGCCTTTTATTCTGTTGATGGTATCTTTTGATGCACAAAATTTTGTTTTAAATTTTGATGAAGTTTTAAATTTTGAAGTTCAATTTTAAATTTTAAATTTTGATGAAGTTCAATTTATCTATTTTTTTCTTTTGTTGCCTGTGTTTTTGGTATCATATCCAAAAAATCATTGCCAAATCCAATGACATGAAATTTTTCTCTATTTATTCTTCTAAGAGTTTCATAGTTTTCATACTTACATTTATATCTTTCATCCATTTTTAGTTAATTTCTGTGTATGGTGTAAGGTACAAGTCCTCTGCATGTGGATAGCCAGTTTCTCACTACTATTTGTTGAAAAGACTGTTCTGTCCCCATTAAATGGTCTTGACACCTTGTTAAAAGTCATTTGACCATATATGCAAAGGTTTACTTCTGGATTCTCTTTTCTATTCCATTGGTCATGTCTGTTTTTATGCAAAATGGACTTTTAAAGATCCCATTTTTAACTCTTCAGATTGACAATATATCAAAACATTGATAAATTCAGTATTGAAAGAATGTGAAGAGATGAGAACTTTAGAAAGTAATGTGGTAGTGTCAAAATTTAAGATATTCTTTTTTAAAACTTTTTAAAAAGATTTTATTTATTTATTTGACAGAGAGAGAGCAAGCGAGCACAGGCAGGGGGAGTGGAAGGGGGAGAGGGAGAAGCAGGTTCGCCGCTGAGCAGGAAGCCCAACATGGGGCTCAATCCCAGGACCCTGGGATCATGACCCAAGCCAAAGGCAGACGCTTAACTTACTGAGCCACCAAGGCACCCCAATACTTTTTTTTTAAGATTTGTTTATTTAATTTTGAGAGAGAGAGAAAGTGGGGGGAGGGGCAGAGGGACAGAATCTTTAAGCAGACTCACCGCTGAGCACTGAGCCTGTCGAAGGGCTGGATTCCATGATCCACGAGATCATGACCTGAGCCAAAATCATGAGTGGGACACTCAAACAACTGAGCCTCCCAGGCACCCCTAAGATATTCTTTTAACATAGCATGTGGGATCTTTTTTATAGAAATAAAAAGACTAGTGGGGCACCTGAGTGGTTCGGTTGGTTAAGCATTGGACTCATGATTTCACTCAGGTCATGATCTCATGGGTCGTGATATCGAGCCCTGGGTCAGGCTCCATGCTCAGTGGGGAGTCTGCTTGAGATTTTCTCTCCTTCTGCCTCTGCCCCTCCCCCCGTTCTCTGTCTCTCTCAAATAAATAATTCTAAAAAAATAAAATAAAAAGAAACTAGTACAGTGCTCGCTTCGGCAGCACATACACTAAAAAAAAAAAACTAGTACATAAGTATATGTGTACAAAGATATTTATTGTGGAATCATTCATAGTGGGAAGAGCCTGGACTGAAAAATAGTCAGGTAGCTACTCTCTCTACATCTTTCTCTCCCTGTAGTCACATGTTTTCTCACCTCTGTTTCTCTCTGTATTTCTTCCTGGACTTGCAAATGGACCAACAAGGTCACCAGGTAGGAGTCTCTCTGATCTTACAAATCTTACTGCTTACTACCACCTTAGTCTAGAGTTTCCATTTTGCTCATATACAAATCTGCTATTTTTATGTCACTTTTATTTATTTATTTATTTATTTAAAGATTTTATTTATTTATGTGTCAGAGAGAGAGAGACAGAGCACAAGCAGGGGGAGCGGCAGGCAGAGGGAGAAGCAGGCTCCTCGCTGATCAAGGAGCCCAATGTGGGACTCGATCCCAGGACCCTGGGATCATGACCTGAGCCGAAGGCAGCCGCTTAACTGACTGAGCCACCCAGGCGTCCCTTATTTATTTATTTTTAAAGATTTATTTATATTAGAAAGAGAGAGAGAGTGTGAGTGAGTAGAGGGAGAGGCAGAGGGAGAGAGAGAATCCTAAAGCAGACTCCCTGCTGAGTGCAGAGTCCAGTACAGGGCTTGATCCCAGGACCCTGAGATTATGACCTGAGTAGAAATCAAGATTTGGCAGCTTAACCAGCTGAGCCACCCAGGCACCCCTTTTATATCACTTTTAATAGTTTCTAGTTGTCTGCCAAGTTTTTCAAGTTTGGCTTTTATCTCCTTGAACATAGTACACAGAGTTGTTTTAGTTTGTGTCCAGTGATTGCAACATACAGAATCCCTGTGGGTCTGTTTCCATTATCTGTTATTTCTCCTCCTTACTCATGGTGTCTTGTCTCCTTGTGTGTCTGGTTATCTTTGTGCTGGACACTGTATTTGAAAAAACAATTTTTTATATAAATAATTTTAGGCTGAGGATGTTGATATTTTCCTTCAAAGAGGATTTTTATATACTCTTGCTACTAGCAATTAGGGCCAATCTAATACAAGTTCAGACCCTGAGATTTTTCTGGACCACTTAGATGACATGAAGTCAGCCTGAAGTCTGTATGAGGGTTAGTTTACTTTTGGGGTTCCCTTATACCTATAGTGCAGCATTTTAAAGGCCTGGTCAAAGAGGGTGATATGTCAGGGTCATCACCCTTTATGGGCCCTGGACTCCAACTTTTGTCCCCATCAGCTCTCAATACTGCCAAAAGTGCAGCTTAGTTTGACAATCACTTCTTCTGAATTAGTAAAGGTAGTGAATGCTTCCAGACAAAAGGAGCATGAGTGTCAGGCTCATCTCTCCAAATTCCTTACCTACCCAAAATCTTGGCCCAGTAATTCCTCACTATCTTCTTAGTTATTAGATGCTTTTTATGTTTCATCCAGTTTGTTTAGCTGTCTTCAGTAGGAGGGTTGAGTTGAATTACATAATCTATCATTACTAACAATGAAAGTCCATTCAGTTTACTTTATTTCTGCAAGAGAAAATCTCATTAGCTCCAGTCAAGGGCCCATTCCTACTCTTGTGGCCAAGGGTCTAAGGTCATTTAATATACAGAGCATTCAATAGCTTTGAGAAGGGCAGGTTCCTAAGAAGGGGATATGAGCATAGAAAAAATGATTGGCATCTCTAATATACCAAATTACTTGCTGTTCTCTAAATGTACCCTCCTATATCATATTCCTGTGCTTTTTCATGTGCTGTCTCTTCAGCCAGGATTTGTTCCCCTCTGTTCACTAGGGAAACTCCTATTTCTTTTTCAAGACTTAACTCAAATAAGAATGCCTTATCTCAAAAACAAGCAAGCAAAAACAAACAAAAAGACACCTCTCCTATATGCTCTTTGTAATGTGCATAAATCTTTTCATAACAATTATTCTATACTGAAGGATAAGAATTATTACTACTATTATTATTATTATTATTATTATTATTATTATTATTTTGCTGATGTGACTTGACATTGTGCCAGACACATTCAACAAATATTTGTTGAGAAATGAATGAATGTGAGTAAAGAACAGCTTTTTTCTAAGTTTCCTCAGATCTTATGTCCTATGATTCTATAAAATTCCAACTTCAAAAAATAACTTAGTTCAGTGGTTTGTAATTCACTAGACCTTACTTAATACTTACAAAAACCTTTTTCCTTTTCCTGCTAGGAATAAATAATACAGGTATGTTTTGAGAGAGAGTAGACAATGATATAATTTTAGAGGCAATTTCCTAATTTTTTTTACTTTACTAGATTTGGTACTCTCGGATTCTGACTCGTTTTCTTTGTTTTCATGCTTGGAAGACAAGGCTTCAAACTCATTAGTTAGCTTTATAGCTACTTTGCACATTGCCCATCTCCCTCTTCATTCCCACAACCATCCCCCTCCATTTCTATCTCTTCTTCCTTCTAATTTTTCATTCTTTCTTTAAACAAAGGACATTCGCTGATCACACAACTGGTCAAATGTAGCAAAAGAAACACATAGCTTTATATCTACACAGTTCTGTAACTTCTCTGAAAATCAGAGACCTAAAGCATATATCAAGTTTAATAAGGAGTCATAGCAATTTCTAACAAATTCAGAACATCCCTCAGGGACCCCTATCAACCAGTTCTAACAGTTGCACTACAAGGGAGAAACGGAAAAATCCTTGTGAGTACCAAGAAGACACCTTTTGAAGATCTTTTTGAGAAAGATTAGGAGGGCAATGGCTAGATAGGCCACTCATTAGCAATCACCTTCACCAGGATAAGGAAAAACAGAAAGCATCTGTTTAACCATATTCCCAAAAAAGTAGAGACTAGGAAGAAAACATTCAGAAAGGGGCGCCTGGGTGGCTCAGATGGTTAAGCGTCTGCCTTCGGCTCAGGTCATGATCCCCGGGTCCTGAGATCGAGCCCCACATCGGAGCCTGCTTCTCCCTCTCCCTCTACCTGCCGCTTCCCCTGCTTGTATGCTCTCTCGCTTGTCAAAAATAAATAAAAATCTTTAAAAAAAAAAGAAAGAAAGAAAGAAAAGAAAACAGACAGAAAACAATAGCAGTTCTTCCAGGAGCAACAAAAAGAGAGTTGAAGTGTGAACAGTTGTACAAAGTTGGAAGGATACAAGAAAAAAAATACCATTAAGTAGTTGTTTCAACTCTAATGTGGCTACTGTCTTTAGAAAAGAATCAGTAGCCCAAAACTAAAGAAGCAAGATAAAAATGATAAAGTTTTACCCAAAGAATGAATCACAAAGTGGATTTACTAGGTTTTTTCCTAAAATATGCTTATTCATTAACAATAAGAAACTTCTGATATTCCATAGGTACTGATAATTTGAGCCATTTCTTTGATCTTTTGAAAGGCTTCCTTTTCAATTGTTGTAGCCTCAAGTTCCCAGAATCATTAGTGACTACCTAAGTGGTTTTAATATAATTTCCCAAGGCTTGCATGGGAATTTTCAACCTATGATATTCAAGAATCTCACATGCTCCAACCCAATATTTGTATTTTTTGTATACAGCAGAAAAAAATTATTTAAGTTGAGGGAAGGGCTAAAGAAAAGAGAGAGTAAACCAACACATTTTTAAAGGCTGCTTTGGCAAATGCTTGGATGAACAAATGGCTAACAAGGAAAAGTTAGGAGGTAAACCAGAGATGGAGCAAATAGTTGATCACCCTTTGAGAACACTCTCTTAAAGAGTACCTGGCCACTTCTGTAATATTTTTGCCCAGAACGTTTAACTTTAATCATAAAGAAATAATCAGATTAATCCAGATTAAGGTGTTATCTCCCCAAAAATGGCAATATCATGGGAAAAAAGTGAGAAATTGTTCTAGAATAAAGAAAACTAAAGAACTAAAGACACCTGAGGACAAAATGCAATCCTGAATTTAAAAAAAAAAAAGCCATAGAGTAAATTATGAGGACAATTGGGAAAATTTAAATATGGATCATATTCTAGGTAATAAAATTGTGTCTGTGTTAAATTTCTTAAGAATGATAATTGTAGGGACGCCTGGGTGGCTCAGTCAGTTAGGCGTCTGCCTTCGGCTCAGGTCATGATCCCAGGGTCCTGGGATCGAGTCCCACGTCAGGCTCCCTGCTCAGCAGGAGCCTGCTTCTCTCTCTCCTCCCTGCTCATGCTCTCTTCTTGCTATCTCTGTCTGTCTCTCTCTCAAATAAATAAAATCTTAAAAAAAAAAAAGAATGACAATTGTATTGTGGTTATTTAGGTGTATTGGGCTGAATGGTGGCCCCAAAAAAGATATGTCCGTGTCCTAATCCCCAGAACTTTGAATGTTATTTGGAAAAAGGGTTTTGTAGATGTAATTAAGTTAAAAATCTTGAGATGAGGAGACTGACCTAGATTTTCTGGGTAATTGCTAAATCCACTGAGAAGTGTCCCTATAAAAGACACATAGAGGGGCCCCTGGGTGGCTCAGTTAGTTGAGTGACTGACTTTTGATTTCGGCTCAGGTCATGATCTCGGAGTTGAGAGATCAATCCCCGTGTGTCAGGCTCCACACTGGGTGTGGAACCTGCTTGAGATTCTCTCTCTCCCTCTCCCTTTGCTCCTCCCCCATCCCCCACCCTTCACTCATTTGCACTCGCTCTCTCTCTCTCTAAAAAAATTAAAAATTAAAAAACTTTTTTAAAGAGAGAGACATATAGAGGAGACGGAGAAGAAGAGGCAACGTGACCACAGAGGCAGAGATTGGAATGATGTGACCACAAGTCAAGGAATACAGACAGCCACCAAAAGCTTGAAGAGGCAAAGGATTCTCCCGTAGAGCCTCCAGGGGAAGTGTGGCCCTGCCAACACCTTGATTTTGGACTTCTGACCTCCAGACTGTGAAAGAACACATTTCTTTTGTTTTAAACCACCAAGTTTGTGGTGATTTGTTACAGCAGCCACAAGAAACAAATACAGTAAGAACATGTATCTATTTTTATTTAGGCAATACAGGCTAAAATATTTAGCACATTTAAGAAAATGCCATAATGCCTGCAACTTGCAGTTTACTTTTTGAAAGGATTTTTTTTTTTTTTTTTTTAAGATTTTACTTATTTATTTGACACAGAGAGAGAGAGCGAGCGAGCGCAAGCACAAGCAGGGGGAGCAGCAGAGGGAGAGGGAGAAGCAGGCTCCCCGCTGAGCAGGGAGCCCGACCTAAGGATCGATCCCAGGACCCTGGGATCATGAGCTGAGCCGAAGGCAGACACTTAACCAACTGAGCCACCCAGGCGCCCCTTTTTGAAAGGATCTTAAAATATTTTTAAAGTATATATGTGTGTATTTTAAAGATATATACATACACGTATGTAACAAACAAGGCAAAATATTAATGTTAACATTGATAAATTTAGATGAAGGGTATATGGCATGGTCACTGCATTATTCTTTCCATCTCTATGTAGAATTGAAATTTGTAAAAAGTTAAAAGTTAGGAAAGAAGAATAACAGAGTACTTCTCTAGCTCAGAATAAAGATTCACTGGCCAGACTGGAGCTGTCGTCTCTTAAAAGCAGCATTTATGGTACAAGGACAGTTATTTCAGAGAGTTTCTTAGAAATTTCAAATCAACACTAGCAGCATCTGCTGCCTTATATGCCCCACCGAACCCTCAAGATGGAAGGGCTATGAAAAGTAGCTAATGTTTCTGAATGGGGCGCCTGGGTGGCTCAGTGGTTAAGCATCTGTCTTCGGCTCAGGTCATGATCCCAGGGTCCTGGGATTGAGCCCCATGTTGGGCCCCTGCTTCTCCCTCTCCTGCTCCCCCTGTTTGTATTTCCTCTCTGGCTGTCTCTCTCTCTGTCAAATAAATAAAATCTTTAAAAAATAATAATAATAACGTTTCTGAATGACAGAGCTATGTAGGCTCTATATCTTACTTATAATCTGCGGTGGCAAGGAGGTGGGGTGGCCAGTTCAAATAAAGCCAGGATGAACTTAGAAGATAAATTTATTTCTGACCTTCCTCTTCTTCAGATTCATGGTCATTTGCATTACTAATGATTCCACCTGCACACATAGGTTCCTCCCCATCCTGCCTTTGTGGATATAAATACAGAGACCATTAACTTGAAAGGTGCTAGTATGATTAAAGCCCTCTGGAGAAGAAACACAAACCTAAGGTAAAAGCTTTAAGAAATAATACAAATACTATAAGCAGTACTGAGACAAAACAAATTCAGAGTTCCAGTTAAACTCTTCGCTCTCAAAGTTGAAAATAAAGTGAAAACAATTGTTATAAGTCAGGAAAATAAATACTGTGGAAATTAGGAAAACATGGACTAATTGGTTCAATTCTGTAATGATACATGACCAAATGGCATCTGTACAAGTGACGAATAACAAAATAAACCAAGGATGTTGATCTGCATTCATACACGTTGCTAATTTAAGAAGAGAATTAGATAAATGTCTTTCTGGATCCTAATGATAAAAATATAATCAATTATTTCAATTTAATTTTCCACTCATTCATTTAAATATATATTTTTAAAGATTTATTTATTTATTTGAGCGAGAAGAAGAGAGGTAGCAGGGGGAGAGGCAGAGGGAGAGGGAGAGAAGCAGACTCCCTGCTGAGCACGGAGCCTGAAGACCCTGAGATCAGGACCTGAGCTGAAATCAAGAGTCAGATGCTTAACCAACTGAGCTACCCAGGCGCCCCTCATTCATATATTTTTGAGCACCTGCTATGTGTAAGGCACTGGGGTTGCCATGGGGTGGGAGGATTTAAAAATAAAAGGTGAAAATGAGCTCCTAATTTCAAGGTATATGTGTATTATTTTTTTGAACTAACATAATTCATGTACCATAAAATTTACCATTTAAATTTAAAGTGTAGGGGGTCCCTGGCTGACTTAGTCAGTGGGGCATGTGACCCCTGATCTTGGGGTTGTTAGTTCAAGCCCTATGTTAGGTGAAGAGATTACTGAAAAAATAAAATCTTAAAAAAATTAAAAAATAAATTTAAAGTGTATAATTTAGTAGTTTTGAGTATATTCACAAAGTTGTGCAAGCATCATTGTTATCTAATTTCAGAACATTTTCATCACCCCCAAAGAAAACCTTGTATCTTCTTAGCAACCACATCCCATTTCTACCTCCTCCTAGCCTGTTGTGGCCACTAATCTACTTTCTGTCTCTGAATTTTCCTACTCTGTACATTTCATATAAATGGAATCATACAATATGTAGCCTTTTTAGACTGGCTTCTTACATTTAACATAATGTTTTCAAGTTTCATCCATGTTGTAGCAAGTTTCAGGAGTTCATTCTTTTTTATTTCTAAATAATATTCCATTGCATTTTTTGGGAAAGATTTTATTTATTTATTTGAGAGAGAGAGAGAGAGCATGAGCAGAGGGGCAGAGGGAGAGGGAGAAGCAGGCTCCCGCTGAGCAGGGAGCCCGACATGGGGCTTGATCATGACCTGAGCCGAAGGCAGACGCTTAACGGACTTGAGCCACCCAGGTGCCCCCCCACTGCATTTTTTTAAGTTTTATTTATTTATTTAAATAATCTCTACACCCAATGCGGGGCTCAGACTCATGACCCTGAGATCAAGAGTTGCATGCTCTCTGACTGAGCCAGCCAGGCATCCCCCATTAAATGTGATACCACATTTCATTTATCCATTTATCAATTGACAGACACTTGGATTGTTTCCACTTTTAGGCTATTATGAATATTGCTGCTATGAACATTTGTGTACAAGTTTTTGTATGAGCAAAGTTAATTAATATGGAATGATTAATTAATGTACTAATTATGTATGAATTAATGTGTATCAATTTATTGACACAGAAGTAATGGAATGTAGTAATAAGCATCATGTAGTGATTTTTATTGGTTTTGGCTTCCCAGCACCTATTCCTCCTTCCTACTAGTAAAAGTACCCATATTCTCTTCTGTGTAATAACACAAGGAAGCTTCCAAGGAATCTGACTTCACACTCAAATCCAGGGTAGATCTTTTTGACCTAAGGCCAGCACATCCTATCTCCATGGACATTAATTAGTTCAGTGACAGGTGAGTGACCTTCATTCAAGCCAATGAGATATGAAAAGATCTTTGCTGGGGCTTCTGGGAAAGATGCTTCCTTGTTATTCTGAAGTAGCTCCCTTGAGAGATGTTCTTTTACTACTAGAGATGAGGGAAGACATATAGCCCTCCTAGAAACTGCTACAGCCATATTGAGATTGAGCATATTGAGCCATATTGAGCAAATTTTAGAAAATCAAATATTTTGAAAAAGAAATGGAAAGAAACCAGGTCTTTGGTAATATCATGGAGCCTCAATACTGAGGACCAAACCTTGCCTGAGTTTTCAGTTAATGACTAGTAAATTCCCTTAATTGTTTAAGCGAGTTTGAAATGAGTTTTCTGTTGCTTACAATCAAAAGATTACATCATAATATTAATAGAAACTAAATTTTTATAGCACTTTATAATGTAACTCTGAGCTATGTGAATTCAGTGGTGGACACATTGGATACAGCCTGAGGGAATCATTAAAGTCTTCATGCAGAAAGTGACATTTGTTGTTTTTGTTTTTTTTTTAATTTATTTATTCATGAGAGACAGAGAGAGAGAGAGAGAGAGGCGGAGGCAGAGGGAGAAGCAGGCTCCCCGCTGAGCAGGGAGCCCGATATGGGACTCGATCCCAGGACCCCAGGATCATGACCTGAGCCAAAGGCAGACGCTTAACCATCTGAGCCACCCAGGCGCCCCAGAAAGTGACATTTGAATTACAACGTGCAATTTAGAAAGCATTTACTAAGTACAATGGACTAAACAAAATTAAGCAGATTTCTTTTATTGTAGACCTTCTCAGAGACTTTAATATTCATTCATAATATATTCATAATGTGAATTATAAATATATTCAAGAGAGGGATATAATGTTTGGTGTTTACTTAATTTATTTCACTCTGAACACCTAGTAATATCTCAAAGAATCCAGCTGGCTTGATAAACTGGTATGTATAATGTATTAATGGGTGGCTAAAAGAGAAGAAAAGATCATCTTGGCCATCTTATTAGAAAATTTTTATGAAGATGAAGACATTTAAAACAAATTTTAAGAGATTGGCAAATTCTGAATAAGTAGAATGGATCTAGGTAGCTTCTTGACTAAGTCCAGTTCATCAGCTAAACCCTTTAGGCAAGAAGAATTCTGAAAGGGTAGTCATCAACAGTGTCATTCTTTAAAGTTTATCAGTAAGGCACTTTTTTCCTAGAGTCTTGGAGCAAATTCAACAAATTAAAGATAATAACTATTAGTAAAATAAGCTAAAGTGAAAAAATTTTAAATGTATTGCCCACTGTATTCATAGGAAATACCTGCAGAATGGAGGCATGAGTAATAGGCAACTGATTCCTTTATATTTGATAAAGCACCCAGTAATCAATCTGTTTGTCACATCTCGGTTTCACTATATAATTGTGAAAGAACCCTGAAATAAATACTACATCTTTTCAGCTCTGGCTATCTAACAGGAACAACTGATAGTTGGAGAAAACTCTGTAAGTTCGTAGGTGATAAAATTAGGAAATTAAGGGTTGTTACTTTATTAGACAGAATCATTAAGTGTCTAAAAACCCATTTACAATTATTGATGGTAACACCATTTACCACAGATGAACAGTCCTTTCTCTTTGTTTTTTTCAAATCAGGTCTATGAATAACAGAATGATTAAAGCTTGAAAAGGAAAAGAGACCAGAGATATTCATATATGTACCCATTTTTCATTTTCCAAAGAAAATTGTACAACTTTGCCATAAGTTGCTTTCAACAAAGGTTTGGTTTACACACAAAAAGATGGTGGGGAGGTGAGGATGGGGGTGGGTTTGGGGATGGGAGTGGGAGATTAACTAATAAAAGAAACCCAAAGACTCTTTCTAGAAAAGCTACATGGCAGAAGGAAGAAAATACAAACACTGGCCTTAAAACAAAGTCTCCATTGACTTCTTACATCCATCAGTCAGTGCTTATCCAAATTCCCCGCTGAAGTAGCATCTTGCATACCACACATCTTACCCATAGAAGGTCAATTTGTCTTCAAGCAGGTAAAGCACACAAAACCAAATTCCTGGGCTGCAAAGATGCAAATGCTGACAAAATAAGGTGTTTATAGGGAACTTCTTATCAACAGCTAAGTCTTTAAAGGTAGAAAAAATCTGAGATACTCTTCAAGGTACCAGATTCATATACCAAACATTCACTGCCAAGTTTTGCTACTTAGTGGCTGAGTTTCTAGCTGAATTATCTTAAAAATATATAAATTATAAGAAATTATTATTGCCTTTCCCCTTCCCTTTAAAAATTGCTACATTAGGGAGCCTGACTGGCTCATTTGGTAGAGCATGTGACTCTTATTTCAGGGTCATGAGTTCAAACCCCACATTGGTTTTAGAGATTACTTAAGGAAATTAAAAAAAAAAAATGGCTACATTACTACTAGGACCCCAAGACTTGTTCATTACCTTAGTCTTTCACTTCCCTCATGGCAATTTTTTTCTTGATATTTTACTCTGTTCCTCTGAACATGATTCCCAAAGGTCTTTTCAAATAAACAATTCGATATTTTAGAAAATAAGGATATGGTATATTTTCAGCAGAGTTAAAGGCAATTCAAGACTCTACTCTCTGGGGCTTAACAAAAGATCACTCATTCATTAAATAATAATATTCTAATTACTTTCAATTGTTTCCATTGGACTATGGAATTTTTTATTATAGAGACAGATATTATCAACCACTATTTTTTCTTAAATCATTTTCAAAATATTGTGTAAGTATAAAATAATGCACTGAAGATACACAAATATACAAGAGTATCTTTCATTATCTTAAAATTATCCCAGCTACTCCCCCATGGTATCACCCCAGGAAGTAAAGATCATGGAATACAGCTACTTCTTCACCTTTCACCAACGGCAAAGATGAAAGAATGCATTAGCAAAGTCTGCTCTGGAATGGTAAAAAGGCAAAACTGAGAAAATAAGGAAGATCCAGGTGATTGAGGAGAATTGAGAACTAAGTAAAAGATAAGGGTGGGAAAGAGAAAGACATTGACAGATAGACACAAGTCCATACAGTTGAGCTGCAGGAAATATAAGATCCAGATAGAACATGGGTGCTGAGATAGAAAGATCAGTGTACTGGGAGTCAGGATATTGCATTCTTGCCACACCTCTCAGATACCAGCTTTATGATGCTAGCTTTTGTTTCCTCATCTGAAGTATAAGGAGGTTGAACAAACTGCCTCTGATATTCCATCTCTAACTTTCTAAGAATTGATGGAAGTCTCCCAAGTGGTGGAAGGTAATATAAGCCAAGATGGAAATTTGGAGGAATCTAAAGCCCAGCAAGAATCTCACAGAGTGTGCGGACAGGAACAGCCAGGGTAGGAAAAGAAACTGGGAAGTTGAAGAGTCAAGAGCAGATACTACATGAACTATCTCCAATCTCTTTTTCTACCAATGCTGTAAGAAAAGAGAAAATAACTTAATTTAATAACCTAAAATAAACCTAATAATGTGCTCACTGATATTAGGTTGAGCCATATAAAAGTGCTGATAGTCAGTTGTTACAAAAATGGCAATTTCATATGGTTCAACTTAATATTTTCCATTATCCCATTTGGAGACAAGGAGTCTTTGTATTGATGATAATTAACTGATTTACTGTGATTTACATAGAAAACAACAGATTTGAGTCCTTAATATTTTGATAAAGCTGATATTACTCAGTAACTAGTAGAATTATTAAATGCCCCCCACCATCTATTATTGTGGTTAGATTACTCTCCTTAAGACTATAATTCTAAGATGCTATAACCCCTTTTTGTCCCAGTATATTATGCCTTAATTTTCTACAAGAAAACTGACTCATAGAATCACAGGAATGAAAATATACAATTTTCTTTGGAGTACACAGTATTGAAGAGACCTTGAAATGGAGTGGCCTATGGAAAGGAGTTTAAACAGTAATACGCCATCACTCTATAGGAGAAGGGGTACAAATAATGCCATATAAAAGAAACCAACCATTTACAGAAAAGGTTGGCAGTAAGAAAGATATTGAACGTACAAGAGTAAAGGGGTGTCCCAACTATACAGCTCAAAAACTTCAAATTGATCCTTGCCTAATAATGAAGGAACTGAAAGAGGCATTTACTTATGATACTGTGGTTCTCTAGTAGAAGGAACTAGCTCTAAGGAACCAAGACACTAAAAAGAGAAGTAAAAAGGGGTGGCTCAATTTTTGCCATCCAAACACAAACACCAAAGGATTCAGTTGGTGTTATAAAAAGCAGACTGACATCTGGAGATCTGAGTTTTGCCCCTAACTCTTGTCACTAACTTGTATGATCTTGAGCAAGTCTTCACCTTCCAAAATCTGAATTTTCACCTCTTCAAAGTGAGGAAGTGGAGCAATTGATCTAAAGCAATATAATTCCAAACGGACAGAAAATTTGAAGAGTAGTAGAAGGAACTCCCTGTCCTTTATCCAAATCAAATTTTATTTACATTTGCTTCATTTGCTTTATTAGTCTATCTTTACATATAGACATAAATATATGTATTTTTTTCTGAACCATTTGAAACTTAGAGACATCATACTCTTTTACTCCTAAATATTTCAGTGTGTTATTTATTAAGAACAAGGCCGTTCTCTTATGTAGTTACAGTATAGATATAAAAATTAGGACATTTAACATTGATACAATACTATTATCTGATTCACAATCCATGTTAAATTTTGTCAGCTGTCCTAAAAACATTATTTAAGGTTGTTTTTTTTTCCTAGTCCAAGATCCAATCTAAGGTCACACATTGCATTTAGTTGTCATGTTTCTTTTGCCTCTTTTAATCTGGACCAGTTCCTCAGCCTTTCTTTTTGTTTCCTGACCTTGACATTTTTGAAGAGTACAGACCAGTTATTTTGTAAAATGGCTCTCAATTTGGGTTGACATTTCCTCATGCTTAGATTCAGTTTGTACATTTTTGGCAGGATTACCAGTGAAGTGATGTGTCCTCAGTGCTTCTTATTAAGAGATACATAAAGTCAGTTTGTCCCAATATCTGTGATGTAAGCTTGATGACTTGGCTAAGGTGGTGTTCAAGAGGTTCCTCCACTATTTCCCCTTTATAACTATTAAGTAGTTTATGGAGAGATACTTTGGAATGTAAATATCCTGCTCCTCATCAAACTTTCACCCACCAGTTTTAGCATCTATGAATGAGTTTCTTCCTCCATCATTCCATTTATATTTATTAGTTGTCATCCTACTGATAGGAAAAGCTTTCAATTTTCCTACATTTATATAATGATTATTTACTTATTTATTTCAGTGTGGACTCATAGACTCTTATTCAATTGTTTATAACCCATTACTAATAGTAATTATTTTTATTAAAGCAGGGCTTCTTAATCTTTCTTTGTACCATGGATTCCTTTGGCAGTATGGAAAAGCCTATAGACCTCGTCAGAATGTTTTTATTTTTATTTTTTATTTTTTTTTAAGATTTTCTTTATTTATTCATGAGAGACAGAGAGAGAGAGACAGAGGCAGAGGGAGAAGCAGGCTCCCCGCGGAGCAGGGAGCCCAATGTGGGACTCGATCCCAGGACCCTGGGATCATGACCTGAGCCAAAGGCAGACGCTTAACCGACTGAGCCACCCAGGCGTCCCTTGTCAGAATGTTTTTAAATGCATTAAATAATTACAGAGGATATCACATCGGTTTACAAAGGAAACCTAGGATGCCTGGGTGGCTCAGTCGGTTAAGCATCAGACTCTTGATTTTGGCTCAGGTCACAATCTCAGGGTCATGAGATAGGCCCCACACTGGGCTTTGCACTCAGCAAGAGTCTGCTTAAGATTCTCTCTCCCTCTCCCTCTGCCCAACCCCAAAACAGATAAATAAATCTTTTTAAAAAAGAGCTTTATAAAGGAAACCTATTATACCAAAATAGTTATCAAAATATTAAAAATTTACATCACAATGTGTTTCTTTATTAACACATTAAATAACAAGGTCTAGTGGTAAAGGGTGCAAACTATATCAACATGTCCACAACAACTACAGTGTGATAGGAAATTATCTGTGATTTCTATCAATGAAATTCACAAGTACTACTATTGCTAATACTGCTGTGATTTTGTTACTAACATTCATACTAAAAAGAAATGCTAGGGATGCCTGGGTGTCTCAGTCAGTTTAAGCGTCTGCCTTCAACTCAGGTCATGATCCCAGGGTCCTGGGATCGAGCCCCGCATCGGGCTCCTTGCTGAGCAGGGAGGCTGCTTCTCCCTCTGCCTGCTGCTCCCCCTGCTTGTGCTCTCTTTCTCTGTCAAATAAATAAATAAAATCTTAAAACACACACACACACATACACACAAGAAAAACCATAGGTGAAGAGTCCAGGGCCCTGTAGAACCAAGGCAAAAAAGTGGCCCCCTGAAGAATGGCCTGGAGCTGATTGTGGATCCAGCAAGACCCAGCAAGGTAGAGAAACTGAAGCCCAAATAAGAGGAATGACATACCCAGGATGCCACAAAGAATGGAGTCAGAAGCAGTGGCCAGAAAAGTCATCTTTAGAAGGCTTGGTGAATGAAAAAACTTAATGGGCAGCTATTCAAACTGTGGCTTCTAAAATGACTGAAGAAACAGAAGCCTTATGAATTCCAGCTTGGATGCAGGACTAACAATAAGGATCTGTTTATGCTATATGACACAGAGGTTGACAATAAAGGGGGACAAAAGGCCCAAATTCCATTAGGATAAAGGGGATGACTTGTGTCAATTTTTCTATAGGTTTTAGTCTACAATGTGATTTTCCCTTAAGAAATCAAACAGTGCCATTGTTCTCCCAGATCAGTGATAATAAACCATAGCAGCTTGACTCTTAATGTCTACGTGGTACTATTGCAGGTTATGAGTAACAATATAGTCGCATAAAATAATTTTTTTTTACATAAAAGAATTCTGAAAATCATCCGTAGATTTAATAAAAAATAGTATTTTCACATGTAATTTTTTCATTTTACTTAAGAAAGACTATGTTCTTGAGGTTCTCACAATTTAACTTCTGAACTTAAAAGTTAAGAAACAAAATGAGATTGAGCTGAAAACCTAGTTACTTATCTTATAGACCACCCCATGAGAGGCATCAGTTTGCAGACTAGGATGTAACATCAAGGTGGAAGTTCAGTGAACTCTGGAAGCAGAAGCAAGGGCCCAGCACACACATTTAGAGTAGCTGAATGGAGCTAAAACTTAAAAAATCATTTTAGAAGGGTAACTTTAAAAAAAAAGATTTTATTTATTTGACACGGGGTGGGGAGCAAGCACAAGCAGGGGGAGCAGAGGGGCAGAGGGAGAAGCAGGCTCCCCGCTGATCAGGGAGCCCGATGTGGAGCTCAATCCCAGGACTCTGGGACCAGGACTGGAGCCGAAGGCAACCGCTTAACTGACTGAGCCACCCTGGCGCCCCGAAGTTTTTTTTTTAAGATTTTATTTATTTATTTGACACACACATACAGAGAAAGAGCACAAGTAGGCAGAGCAGCAGGCAGAGGAAAAGGGAGAAGCAGGCTCCCCACCAAGCAGGGAGCCTGATGCGGGGCTCGATCCCAGGACCCTGGGATCATGACCTGAGCCAAAGGCAGGTGCTTAACTGACTGAGCCACCCAAGCACCCCTAGAAGGGTAACTTTGAATAATAATGTTCAAATGCAATGCTTTCTAGATTGATCAAAAGTATTTAGATTTAAGTTATATTTAATCTCTTGACTTGTAAGTGATTTTCTTTGGGGGTGGGTGGGTAAGAGTTTTGGGTCTGTCTAAACTAACCAAAGGATCTCCCCACTCCTGCTTTAGGAAGTTTGAATTCCACTAGAAACTAGATTTTACTTCTCTACCACTGATCTTCCTTAAAACTCCTCACCAAATCTATGTACGTTGGCAAGTGCTTAAATGCAAGACTATTCTATTCTTCCTGAAATAAAAACTGTTTGTGAACACTCATGCAAAGTTAAACAGTACATAATTCCTAAGGCTTCTTTCTTCACTTAAAATCTAAAGACCTGCACATCCTTACACTTACACTTTTCCTTCCTGCCATTCCTCCGATCTTATTTTTCAATACTGGACTGTGTCCTTATTCACATTTCCATTAAATCACTGCCCACTCCTGCTCCTTTCTGTTCAGATGGTTCTTAACTATTCATTGCTCCCATTTCTTGATCTGCATGTTCAGAACCTGAGAACTGCACATGAACAAAGGGGGAGAATTTTGTAAACCACAAGTTAATATATAACTTATGTGATTTTAAAAAATGACTTAATTAACTATAATGAATTTTCACTGATTTGAGCCTATGATAGAGAGTTTTATCTCCACTACTAAATTGCATTTTAAGAATAGCCCTGTCTTGGGGCACCTGGGTGGCTCAATCGGTTGTAGGTCTGACTTCAGCTCAGGTCATTATCTTGGGATCCTAGGATGGAGCCCCTCCTTAGGCTCCACAATCAGCAAGGTGTCTGCTTGTCCCTTTCCTTCTGCCCCCTCCCCCTGCATGGTGCTCTCTCTCTCTCTCAAATAAATAAATAAAATCTTAAAAAAAATAGCCCTGTCTTCAACTTTATATCCCACAAAAGACCTAATACTGCTATCTATGCATCTAGGAAGTATCCATTTGCTGAACAAATGTTCAGAAAGTGTTAGCACACAACACTCTTGTGTACTTAACAAAAAACTCTCTTGTAACAAATCTGGACTGGTTCTTAAGACCATGGTTATGCTTAGAAGGCATCAGCCCAATAAATAATTTAGAAATATTTACAATAGAGGAAAATCATGATAAAAGTGTCATTCCAAGCCAAACATAACAAAACAGATCCATATTTACAATGCTTGGTATAAGACTCAAAACATTTGAATCTGAATTAATGAATCTCTAGATACACATAAAATTACACAGCTTTCCTGTTTCCTTTCGTTCCCAGTTATATCTTTAAAGTTTGAGGTACACAAAAAGTTTGCAGTGCTTCCAGATTTCTCTATGACATCTCTATGCAAGCCTCTCACAGACTCGAGATAACTCTAATTAGAGCTGAAGCCCATGGAAGAACTGACTTTGGGAAGAGGGGGAATAAAGGATAATAATAACCAACCACATTAACAAAAAGGAAAAGTTATCTTTTAAAATAAAATTGTAGTTTTTTTTAATCGAGTAAACAAATGCTATCAAAATGTATTCAAAACCTTAAAAAATGATCTCAAATGGGGGGAGGAACAAGAGAATTACAAGATCTAAGAGAAAACATGACACATCACGTTAAAAAACGATTTTACATTGAACGAATAACCTCTCATCACCTCTAAACGCCTCTGTCTAGGATCTCGAATTGGCCCTTCTTCTGACGTACTAAACGCTACATAGTTGGTTTGGGGTAAATTGTTTTCTATGGCTTTTGCTAACTGGTCCGTTGTAGCTTGCCCTGTAGGACTGAGGGTCCCAAGATAAACCCTGGGGGGGCTGTCTTTCCAAGGTTGCTTAAAACTGTAGGAAATCGAGGGTTTATCTTTCCAGTGCCATTTATGGTTTGATTTGGGGAAGAACTCGAAGTCTTCGGAATCCAGCCTGTCAGAGCTCTGGATCTTAACTTCCCCATCTGTAAAATGGAGCAGGCGATCGCCACTTAGAGGAAGAATTACAGGATCACAACCCGTGGCTCCGCCAACGTGAAAGCACCCATCCAGTTGGGGCAAGGAGTAGGCGGCGCGCTGAAAAGAGCGAGAACAGGGCAGTTCGCAGGAAGTGCTTCAGGGTTGGGAGGGGAAATAGAGGGCGGAGGCGGGAATGTGAAAGCCGAGCGCTAGCTGCGGAGTTTGTACCGAAGCTCGGGGGAGGCGGGGCGAAGCTGAGGTGAAGGGGTTAGTCAGTGGATAGGCAAGACGGGCCACCTCCCCCGAAAAGAGAGGGCTGGGTGCGGGGGAAGCTCTGAGGTGGCGGCAGAGGAACGTGGGGGGAGGGGGAGAGCGAACGCTCTCAGGAAAGGGGCGGGAAGCGCGCGCCACCGCGCGCATGCGCGCGCCCAGCTCCTCCAGCTCACAGGCCTGGGCTTCTGACCGCGCGCCGAGCGCCGACGGTGCGGACGTTAGAGAAGGAGGAGTCACGCTCCCCCTCCTCGCCCCGCCGGGACCCGAGAGTCCGGCCTCGCGTACCCCGTGGTGGCGGGTCGTCACTTTTTTCTTCAGTGGGGATTTAGGTAGCAGGGAAAGGAAACACGTTTCTCTCCCTTGCTCTTTTCCTCCCCCTCCCCCACGAAAAATGGGACGGGAGGTCCTGGGCGTGTCAGGGAGAGTCCGCTCCGGGTTTTCCCGCCCACTTTAACTCCGTGAGCGCTTCGACCGCGCGGCGCTTCACTCCACCGGGCGCGCCCGAGCCCTCCGCCGGAACTCGTTCCGCCTCCCCCACACATCTTTCTCCGGCAATGCAAAGTGGAAGCTCGGACCTCTTTCCCTGAGCTCCTCAGGCCGGGCTGTCACCCCCTGTCTTTTCGGGGTTGCGACTCTGACAGCCCCTGGCAGCTAGAATTCTCTATTAAGGTTGCTCTGAGGGACTATTTGATGTCTCCGTGCGCTCGGTGGTGCGGCCGCGCTCTGAGCTCTTCCTGGAAACTCCCGCCTCGGGGAGCCAGGAGAGCCCGGCCGGGGGGAGGGGAGCGGAGGGGACGCGCACGCCCCCTGTCCCGGGGGAGGGCTCCGCGCCCCCGCCCTCCTCCCCGCGGGGAGGGGAGGGAAGGCGCGAGAGGGGGAGGGGAGGGAGCGGGGCGCGGAAACGGGGGGGGGCGCGGCTTCCCGCCCCACCCCCCGCCTCGAGAACAACGGGTTCCCGCTGCTGCCCCCTGCCGCCCACAGCGCCCCGCACCCCGCGCCCCTCCCCGGCCCCGAGAGGGGCGTCGGGGGCGCCGCTGCCGCCGGGGCCGTGGGAACCGGAGCCGAGACTTACAAGAACTGACCGGTTTCCTGTCAGAAAACTTCCAGTTATTTTAGAGAAGCCGGTTGGGCCAACTTGGTCCCAGCCGGAGTTGGCCACATTTTCACTACAGCCTGGTGACCTCCCTTCTACTTTAAAACAACGGGGAATAATCTTGGGGGAAGCAGTCGGTTGATAAAACCAAGAGCAACACCACGTTGCACCTCTCCGACTCAAAGGAAATTAAAATACTGATTGTGAGGAATTTTTAAAGGGCCACCAAACAGAAGGACCTCGGGTTTTTCAAGTTAAAGCCCCCCCGCGCCCCCGCAACTGTATGAACACAAAGATTTAAGTCGTGAGAGTTTACCACAGCAGTACATCTGCTTGTAAGCTTAGTCTGTAGTCTAAAAAACCTTCGTGAACTTTTAAAAAGACGTTTGTTTCTGAATCCAACAGGAAAAAAACCAATTCGAAAGAGCCTGAAAAAGTTCAATTAGAATAGCAGCCACATTTCAACATTTCCCAGATTTTGCAATATTAAACTGTGAGGGTTTGTGCCAAATTTTAAGGCAAGAATTCTTACTGCCAAATTACAAATTTCTCAAAATGAGGGGTGTTCAACCAAATTGCTGCCAGACCCCATAAACAGGCACTAACAGCACTGCTATAATTACACATTATCTCCCTCTCAGTCTTACTTGATTCACTGCCGGATAAAATCCTCATCCCGGGCGTCACTAGCTGGCCTTTTTCTGGGGCTGAACAATCACACACCTCCCATTCCTCAGTTCACCCAATGCCTCTTCAGTTGTATAACTGCTCCTCTATTCCATTCTTCACAGTCCATCTCTTCCTAAAATGTAACCCAATCAGATAGGTTATTTTCACCCCAGCTTCCCTAGGGACTAAGAAATGAAGAAGATGAAAACAAATTTATCGGAATTACAAGAAAAATTTCTTCTTTGAAGAAAAGGATTTAGGCCAAGAAACCAAATTTGTTGTTGAACTCAAGCCCCCTACAGGGATTTAGCATAGTGGGTTGAATGCAGTTAAACCAGCTTAATCACTTTCTTTGTTCTGGGCTCTTTGCATTTATTTAATGTTGTATTTTAACACGATTTGACACAACCTATACTAATTTCTTCTGTTAGTGTAGAGTCTACATTGTAGACCATACAACATTTAGCAAACTTAAGTTTCTGTGGAAGCTTTGGCATTTTGTAGAATTCTGTACTAAACTGCTATATGACCAAGACTGAAGAAGAGGGGTGGTTTTGGGTGGGGGGAGGGTGGGTAGGAAGTCATGTTTTCATTTTTTAAATCCAGAGATTTTTAAAGCACAGAAGATTGGCCATTGTAGATCACTTAATTCTTTTGGTAGGATCTGTAGCTCTACGACCCTCACTAGGAGTCGTATTTACTCATTTTTGTCTGAAAGTTTTGTTGTTGTTGTTGTTGTTTCAGTGGGAAGAAAAGAAAGATAATGCTGGATCTCATCCCCGATAGATTTTAATTCTTCTAGCCTTTCTCCCTCTTAAATAACAATTCTATCGGGGCTTCTCACCAGCCCCAGATTGAGGGGTATTCATTCACAAATGACTCTTGAGCCTCCTTCTGAAAGTCTGCTTCCTTATAAAGCCAAAACCTCAATACTAAGGCTCAATGAATTAAGGCTTGTAAAGATGCAGGCGGAAAACTTAAATGCCTGAGAGAAATAATCGCCTTTCTGTTTTGGCGTTATCCAACATGCAGGAATATCTGCCCACTCTGTGTGAGCCAGACACTGTTCTAAGCTCTTCATATGAATTAACTCCTCACAACAGGCCTAAGAAGTGGGTACAATTGTTGCCACTATTTTACAGATGAGGAAATTGAGACACAGAGAAGTTAAGTAACTAGCACAAGATCACCCAGGCTGCAATCTGCAGAGTCAAGTTTTGAACCCAGGCTGCTTCCGTTATTCTTCTCATCATCCGAGCTGGTTAGTTATCAGTCTAGCTGTCCACAGAGTGAAGAGTCACCATTCGTTCACCACATTGTTCATTCAGGATGACCAAGTCCTGGGCCATGTTTTTTCCTCTGGAACTCCAGTAAAGTGAAATTCGTTGAGATCTGCTTAGGAAAAGCATTTTCAAATAAAACTACTCTCTTGGAAGCCAGCCTCAGACTGTTAGCATGTGTATTGTAAATGCTAACCAGGACAGATACATCCAAATGTACCAGATTCAGAACATGCCTACCTCACATTTTAAAGAAACAAGATGGTTAGAAAGCAATTTGGATTCTCTGATTTTGAACTAGGTAGGAACCAGGAGGTAAGGTGGGAAGAGATGAGGTGATAGGAACCAAGAGAAAATAAATGTAACCTATGTGCACATGCAGAGATCGGTACTACACTGCAAGGAATGAGGATCAAGGTCATGTAGAAGAAAAGTATGTGCATGTATGATGGCGGAACTAG
This sequence comes from Phoca vitulina, assembly GCF_004348235.1. Classification (NCBI taxonomy): domain Eukaryota; kingdom Metazoa; phylum Chordata; class Mammalia; order Carnivora; family Phocidae; genus Phoca; species Phoca vitulina. The sequence goes on from NW_022589705.1 coordinate 81,376,882, forward strand.
AAAAGGAACATAAATATCAAAACCAAGTACATGGGAAGAGGAGGCAGTGAAGAGTCAGGTTGGGTTTTCCCCATATGGAGTTCAGATAAATTAAGATAAATTATGGAGTTCAGATAAATTAAGTGGAATTTTAGGCTAGATTGATAGAAATATAGCATCTGGGGGGTGCCTGGGTGGCTCAGTCGTTAAGCGTCTGCCTTGGGTTCAGGTCATGATCCTGGGGTCCTGGGATCCAGCCCCGCATCGGGCTCCCTGCTCAGCGGGAAGCCTGCTTCTCCCTCTCCACTCCCCCTGCTTGTGTTCCTTCTCTCGCTGTGTCTCTCTCTGTCAAATAAATAAAATCTTAAAAAAAAAAAAAAAAGAAATATAGCATCTGGAACAAGGGGGGGAAAGCTCCACTTTATTCTGTTTAGACCACATCTAAGTAATGTGTTCAATTTTAGAGGGATATAATAAAGAGCAGCCACCCAAGATGGTGAGGAGACTTGAAACCCTGGCTTATGAGAAAGAGTTGAAGAATTCATGAGTGATAGAAGAACCATCTTGAAATAACCAAAGAGCTACTGTATGAAAAAGGAATTAAACTTGTCCTGGGGGGGCCCAAGACTGGAACTGATGATTAGGAGCTTTAGAAACACACATTTTAGCTCAGAATATGGAAGAAGTCATATAAATATGAAATAGACTGTCTTAGGATGTAACAAGCTCCACATCCCTCACTAGAAGCATACAAAATGCACATGGTGGCTGGACTATATAATATTCAAAATGCCTATCATCCTTGCTCTGCCATTCACTTAAACACTGTAAAAAGAGGAAAAACAATATAACCCACCTCATTAGTTTGTTGACAAGCACTTAGCACATAGTAATAAGTGACAGCACTCACTAAAAGTCAGCTGATAATAACATCCCTGAAGTTCTAAGATTTAGTATTTATAAATTTATCAGTGGGCAATTATTTAAGGCTTGTGTTTATAGATCACTTTTTTTTGGCATTATCAATATTATCTTGAATGGTGGCTTGGGTATCACTTAGCAATTTTAGGATATCCTGATGCAACTAAAACTTATTTAGTAGCATCCAGGGAGCAATTTTGTGAATTCTACACCATCAGGATTTTAAAAGTCGAATAATAGCACTACACTGCAATTCCAGAGGCAAACAACATGATAAGATAATGTGGGGTGACTGTGGGAAGGGTGGAGAAAATAAACTTAATAAAATCTGGCAGACTGAGAGAACTTAAGCAGCACAGCTTTGTGTTAACTGCTGAAAAGCAATAGCAGCTGAGGTCAGCCTTACATTTCACATACAAGATACAGATGAAATGCGCTCATCTTGAGCAAAAGGTGTCATGAAGTCCATGAATCCAACTGGAAAAGCTGTGTACAAAGAAAGACAAGCCAACCAGTGATCTAGTTACCTGCTCACCCTGGGAGACAAGTTCTGTAAAGACTGCTATTTCACGGAGAATAAGGCTGACCTCAGTAACATCTTCAACAAAAAGAAAATGTGTGTGACTGCTAAAAGAGCCAATGAAGTTGTCTTAGCAATCAGACTTACTTAAGTTCTTGGTTCCTCCAACCCAAAAGGGAAAATGGAGAGGAGGCAGTACAGCTGTGGAGTAGGACAAAGCTGGGACTAGGATCTAGGCTCTGCAGAGGCTAGATGAGTGACTACAGCAAATGACTTTACCTCTTCAGGCCTCAGTTTTCTCATCTGTGGAATGGAAATAATAGCATACATAGCATTATTGTGAGGATTATAGCATCTTTGTGAGGGATTATAGGATCCCCCTCATAGCACTTTTGTGAGGATTTTAGGATATATTATATGTAAAATATACTTAGGGGGCACCTGAGTGGCTCAGTCAGTTAAGTGACTGACTCTTGGGGCGCCTGGGTGGCTCAGTTGGTTAAGCAACTGCCTTCGGCTCAGGTCATGATCCCGGAGTCCTGGGATCGAGTCCCCCATCCGGCTCCCGGCTCAGCGGGGAGCCTGCTTCTCCCTCTGACCCTCTCCCCTCTCATGCTGTTTCTCTGTCTCTCTCTCTTTCTCTCAAATAAATAAATAAATAAATAAAATCTTTAAAAAAAAAAAAGTGACTGACTCTTGATTTCGGCTCAGGTTATGATCTCAGGGTCCTGGGATAGAGCCCTGGGACGGGCTCCACACTCAGCATGAAGTCTGCTTGTCCCTCTACCTCCTTTCCTCCTCCTCTCTCTCTCTCAAATAAATAAAATCTTAAAACACACACACACACACATATATATATACACACATACATACTTAGGACAGTGTCTGATACATAGTGACTAATACATTATCAGAATAAAGTTTTACTGGAGAAGGGGGAAAGAAATTGTGGCCATATTAGTGTTTGCAATATAGATTCTGCCGTCTAGAGATAGCAACATTATACAAAGGGAATGGAGAGCCATGACCACCACACAACCCTCTCAGGTGGTCACTAAAGGGCCTAACGCTTAGAACTTACATAATTTATAGAAGGCCAGATGAAATAGAATTGCAAGTGTCCTTACTCCAAATGCAAGGTAAATAATTTCCCTTCTCTCTCCTTTGGTTCTGTTTTTCTCTTCATGCTTTAATCATTTTGACACCAAGCTGTACAAAAGTAATTTAAAATTAACATGTCTGACACTTGGTAGCTAGCAGAACCTGATTCTGAACCCTGCCCCCTCTCCAGGGCAACCAAAAGTCTTCTTTGATTGGCTACTGGTCCTGCAGCAGCTGATGAAGGGCCCAGGAAAACACATCCAACAATTAATTTGCTAATTTAGTTTTCTGTTTAATTTGAAACCAGAAAATCCTCAATCACTCAGGAGCTTGGCTTTCTGGCTCAAGCATTGGCTTCTGAAACTTCTTGTTCAGTAGTGAGCAAAGAAACAGAAGGGGAGAAAGCTTACCTTCATAGGTACATACCATGCCCCCACGCCCTTCTGTCTTCAAGATGATTTTCTATAGGATCACAGTTCACAGGCCTTTTACAAGAAAAATTGGGAGCAACACATTCATATTCAGTGTAAATAAACTGCTTCCTTAGTTACAGGGAATTTCCAGCCCAATATGTTTTCAGGATTTAGAAAACTGCCTTAGGGTTACAGACAGACACGGAAGGGTTTCTACCATTAGAAGTAAGCATTGCCTTAAATTGTGAAGCAGCTTTCAGGTTCCCTGGGAACTTTTCTGTTGATTTTTTTTTTCTTTTTTCTTTTTTTCTTTTCTGTTGATTTTAAAAGGAAGAGGCAAAGGCAATTTGTATCAGAGATTGAAAAAATTTGTATAAGAGAGTTTAGTGAGAAGATACACACAGGTCCCTCTGGTAATTTTCCCTTTCTGGATAGAGTCTCAGAATTAAGGGGGGGGGGGCGCCGGGGTGGCTCAGTCATTAAGCGTCTGCCTTCGGCTCAGGTCATGATTCCAGGGTCCTGGGATCGAGCCCCGCATCGGGCTCCCTGCTCAGCGGGAAGCCTGCTTCTCCCTCTCCCACTCCCCCTGCTTGTGTTCCCTCTCTTGCTGTCTCTCTCTCTGTCAAATAAATAAATAAAATCTTTAAAAAAAAAAAAAAGAATTAAGAGGAGGGGGCAGGCCTAGCCATCAAGTGTGCACCAGAATTAATACCCTTTCTGTGACTTAGAGTGGATTTTGTTTAGTGGGTGGTTTAATGTTACTCCTTATTTTCCCACCTCAGTCAGGTTAAACTCTTTTGCCTGACTTCTAAGACCTTCTATAATCTGGCCCAACCCTACCTATCCATCCCTATTTCTAACTCTTCATCAAAGTATGTATTCTAATTTGGTCAGACTCCCTGTTCTAAGAACATGCTGCTCTGTTGCTACCTCTGAACCTCTTTTCATTTCCCTTCTGATTTCCCCCACATGCTTCTCTTTCCTTTATTCAAATCCTATCCAAAACTCAAAATCTTATTTCCTCTACTCAATCTTCCCCACCACTGACTTCTCCCCTTCTGGTCTTCATATTGGTAACATTTGTACAATGTACCACAGGTTGATCACTGTGATGAAACCATGCTCAGTTATTTCGTATCTCATTTCTAACTTTCCAAATAAACAACAAAGTTCATAAAGCTGGGGTCCATGTCATATCCCTGGTATCCCTCACAGGGGTTCTCTAACCTGGCTATCCATGATAATCATCAGATGCTTGTTTTAAAACAGATTATTGGGGGCACCTGGGTGGCTCAGTCGTTAGTCGGCCTTAGGCTCGGGTTATGATCCCAGGGTCCTGGGATTGAGCCCGAGCCCCACGTCCTGCTCCGCGGGAAGCCTGCTTCTCCCTCTCCCACTCCCCCTGCTTGTGTTCCCTCTCTAGCTGTCTCTCTCTCTGTCAAAAAAATAAAATCTTAACAAACCAAACAAAAAACACAGATTATTGGGTTTTACTCTCCCTGAGATTCTGTTCTGTTAGGTCTAAAAGGGGACCCAGGAATCTGTATTTTTTGCAGGTGCTCCAGGTGTAGTCAGTCCCCTGATAGGAGTTGGAGAATCATTGCTCATAGCACACAAGAGTCATTCAGCTTGAGTAGGAACATTTGGGTATAAACTACAAAATATGTACTTATTTATATCACATGGTGACCTAATCAATGGGCATTCACACTGCCAAATTTACACCTCAGGGCACAAATTGGAAGGCAGATAACCTGGTTTACCTTCTGTGGCACCAGTCTGGTAGTTTGAAATCCAAATCTCCTTTCACCTTATGATCTCTTTGTAATTACCACTGCAGAGATCAGGTTGATGGAATTGATACAACTATAGCTGGTTAGAAATAGGGACTCATTTCCCATCCTTTTCCATTAGTTGCAATCTATAGTATTTGTGGAGTGGTATTTAGGGGCAAGAGGACTTTGGCATGTGAAAAACTGGTCAGATTCTGCCCCAGGCCCAACTGTAGAATTGGTAAAATGTTCCTGCCCAGTTCTCACCCCATATCCTAAATCCAACTCAAGTGTTAAATGATGAAGGATTAAGCTGTGATCCCCTCCTGGGGTACTTGTGTTTCAGAGGGAATCCTCTGGAAGTGAGAGGAGAGGATTATCTTAATGACTCCCAACCTTATTTGATAGGCAGAGAGCCAGAGCCCAAGATTTGGGAAAGCATTTTCTGAGAAGATGACCCCTGAACACCTCTCTGATACCTCCTGTACTCCACCATCTTCAATAAAGTGAACAGTGACCATAAAAGATTCCAATCATTGTTCTCAGAGCTGAGCGAATGGGACCCTTTCTGTTTAAATGTAGACATGTCGGTCTGCTGCGGCTAGTGTTAGAAGAAGCATCTGGCTTGCAGAGTCCCATCACTGCTTTGTCGAAATGCCATATTCTGGATTTTCCATATTCTTACACTACTAAATTCAAAGAGGGAACCCATGAAGTGTTTTTTTATTCATTCAACAAATATTTATCAAGTGCCTATTATGTCCTAAGTACTGTCCTATATTCTAGACATACAACAATGAACAGCTAAAATTCATGGAGGCTACATTATAGTGGGGGGCAGGGTGAGGAAAGGGCAAGATATAAACAAAATAAACAATTATATAATATGTTAAATGATAAATGCCATGGAGAAAAAATAAGCATAGAATAGAAATGAGAAGTGTTGGGGGGAAGTTTTAAATTTTAAACTGAATGAGCAGGGAAGCTCTCACTGACAAGGAGTAAAGACCTGAAAGAGGTGAGGAAGCAAGCAAGCCGTATAGATATCTGGCAAAAGGGAATTCCTGATAACCGGCTTAATACCTCTCAGAGCATAGGTTAAGAGTTAGGACTTGCAAATTCTAACCTAACTTGAGTGTCTTTGTTAAATTCACAATAATTTCCCCTTTGAAAGTTACTCGGCCCTTAAAGCTATAAAGGCTTCTAAGGCTCAGTTGAAATTTTCATGTTAAAAAGTAGATTTTACTTTTTTCCCTGAAAGCCAAATAGTACTACCGTAGTCACTTAGAGGTATGGAAATCCACCCAAAAAGCAAACAAGTAAAACTTCTTGAAATTTTCAGCTAAAAGATTTTCATTTATGTTAATTTACTTTAAAAACATTATTCACAGAAATAATTAGACATTGGATTTTAAATGGATTATTTGTTTTAAAAAATGAAAAATAGTTTCTTTCATTTGGTTCTCAGAACAAATTGTGAAATGTGTAAGACTGGTATTATGTTCAGTTTACACAACAGAATGCTAAGACTCAGAGAGATTAAGTGCCTTGCCTTAGGTCACACAGCTAATAAGTGGTTGAGCCAGTGTTAAAACTCAGGCCTTTTGACTCTAAATCCCATGTTTCTCCCCTCTATCATAGCTGCCATTTCAGTTCCCAATTTAGGAAAATAGCTACACCACAGTATTTACTTACAGAATTTAAGCAACCTCTAGATGCCCTGTGAAACCACATCTGTCACATAAAAAAGAAAAATATCAACAGCATATTGGAAAAGCTAGTTGTGAAGTTAAACTTAAAACCAAAAGGACAGACAGCTGGCACCAGTTCCTAAGGCCTCAGTTTTAAAGGCTGGAAGTCTAAATCACAGAAGAAATATTATACCTTTCTACCACTGGGCTCTGGTACAAGGAATGCTTTCCACCTTGGTCAGAGTAGATGCTGAGAAGCAGCATAATGTTCCATTAAGCACTAAAGTTTATCAATACCCTAGTTCAGGCAAAAGGAGATATAGATAAAGAAGTGGTTATATTTCTGGAATTTGGTTCTTTCCCCCCATTTCCAAAACCACTGTGGTCAGGGCCCTTGTCACTTATTCCTCACATTTCTGTAAAAGCCTGCCATCTGGTTTTCCCAGTTCTGTTTCTCCCCTTTCTCTGACCTGTTTCTCAAACCTTTATTGTACATTCTCCAGATTAACCTTTCTGAAGTATTGTCACCCTTTTGCATAAAGACCTTTAATGACTCCAAAATGTAAGTAATTTCAAGAAAAGAAGATTCCGTTTAGTATTCAAGACCTTATCTAATACAGCCTACTAAAACTGACACAAGATGAAAGAAAAAATGTGAATTGCCCTATATCTATTAAGGAAATTGAATTTGTTATCAATAATCTTCCCTAACAAAAGCTCTAGGCCCAGATGGTTTCACTGGCAAATTCTAGCAAACATTTAAGGAAGAAGTAACATCAGTCTTACACATATTCTTTCAGAAAATAGAAGAAGAGGGAATATTTCCAACTTGTTAGACCTTCTCTAGCCAACCAGATCTTTGACATTCCTGCCCAACCACCAAAAACTGTGTTTCCTAATTACCCCACACCCCACAACATGCTGCATGCCTTTGCTGACACTTTCGCTTTCTTGGAATGCCCTCCCCACTCCTTTTGCCTATACAAATACTTTGGATGGATAAGAGTGAGGATTCTTAGATAATCTGAAGCTTAGGTTTATTCTTTTGTCATCTGCATGTGAAGAAGACAAGTACAGCCTTGAGAAGTGAGCATAAAAAAATAGAACAAATCATTGCTAGTACTATACATAGACATTAAGCCCAGTATGGTGTACAGAAAAGAAGAGTTAAGGGATTTTCCGATTCAACAGGGAGAAGTGTTTCCACTCATCAGTAAAATGGAATATAGAATTGTGCAAAATGTGAAGAAAGTGAGATTTTTAAAAAAGAAAAAGAATAGCAGCAGAATACCAATAAGAGCCTTTTATGTCACTCAAACTTTCAACAAATATTTATTGAGAGCCTACTATGAGCCAAGCACGGTGCCAGGCATTGTGCATACACTTGATAGTCCCTGCCTTCATAGAACTTCCAGTCTAGTGGAAGAGACAGACAATAAACAGAAAATCAGAATTATAAGTTGTGATTCACTTTTCCGAATGAAAAGAACAAACCTTGAATGAAAAGAAGGAATAATATGGGGCACCTGGGTGGCTCAGTCGTTAAGCGTCTGCCTTCGGCTCAGATCGTGATCCCGGGGTCCTGGGATCGAGCCCCGCATCGGGCTCCCTGCTCCGCGGGAAGCCTGCTTCTCCCTCTCCCACTCCCCCTGCTTGTGTTCCTTCTCTCGCTGTATCTCTCTCTGTCAAATAAATAAAAAAAATCTAAAAAAAAAAACCCCACATCAGTCTTATCAATACATATGAATTGGCTTCATTTATCTATTAAAGAAAACATTAAAAAAAATAAATTGATGGTCAAGAAAGGTCACTCTGAGGAAATAGGATTTCTTGCAGGATGAGAAGGCACCAGCCACTGGGGTGAGGGCCATTCCAGGCAGAGAGAAGAAAGTATGTGATAGTTCTGAAACTGGAAAGTTGTCAAGTTCTATTAGCAGCCAGACAGAAGGTCAATGTGGCTGGTGGGTTGGACAGGTAGGTGAGGCTAGACCATGCAGTATCTTTTTTTTTTTTTTTTTTTAATTTTGCTGACCCATCCCAGAGAATAGACCGTGCGGTGTCTTCCTGGATTTGGAAGGAGTTTGGATTTTATTCAAAATACAAGGGGAAGCAATTAGTGGTAAGTTAATGAGGAGAGAATTGAGAAGACATCAGATCCATAGTATTTTATTTTATTTTATTTATTTATTTATTTTTTAAAGATTTTATTTATTTGACAGAGAGAGAGACACAGCGAGAGAGGGAACACAAGCAGGGGGAGTGGGAGAGGGAGAAGCAGGCTTCCCGCCGAGCAGGGAGCCCGATGTGGGGCTCGATCCCAGGACCCTGGGATCATGACCTGAGCTGAAGGCAGACGCTTAACGACTGAGCCACCCAGGCGCCAGATCCATAGTATTTTAAAAGGCATTATTTGCTCCCAGGATTCAAGTGACATGTATTGAGTATTGCTGTACCAGAATTTCCACATGCCATTCAATTCTCACCATAGACCTGTGAGAGAGGTATTACTATCATCGTTATCACTTTCTTACTGATGAAGCAGCAAGTGCTCAGAGAGGTTCAGTGACTTGTTCAAGATTACAAAACCCAGAAGCCATGGATTTAAGATTTAGTTTCACCTGATTCAAGGCCTCTGCTCATTCCATTAGATGATTTAATAGTTGCTCGGGCCCCAACGTCCACAATATACTTGACTCCTCTCTGTTTCTCATATACCCGTATCATGTCCATTAGCAATTCCTGGCACCTCTACCTCCAAAATCTAACCACTTGTCACCATCTGCAGTGCTGCCACCCTGACCTAAGACACCATTGTTTCTTCCCTACACTCCTACACTTGCCTCCTAACTGTTGTTCTTCTTACTTCTACCCTTGCACTCCTCTCTTCTGTTTTCTACACGGTAGCCAGAATAAAGCTTTTAAATAATAATTATCATATCATAAAACATGTCATTCCTCCAGTAGCTTTCCATCTCAGAATAAAAGCCTACAATGACTTACAAGTCCTTACAAAGTCTGCCTCCTGCTCTCCCACTTCCTTGACCTATCTCCTACATCTCTCCCTTGGCTCACTCTTTTCAGCTGCACTGGTCTCCTTCACAAGGAAACTCCTGTCTCAGGGCCCTTGCATTTGCTGTACCCTCTGCCTGGAATTCTCCTCCTTGTCATATTTGTATAGTTTTCTCCCTCCCTCCTTTTATGTCTCAGTTCAGAGTGTCCTTTCTGACCATCCTTTCTAAACTAAAAAACTCTGCTCAAACCATAATCCCCATCTCCCTTAACTCCTCTCTGATTCTTCATAATCCTTATTACCATTTGGCACACTACCTGTTTACTTATTTGTTTATTGTTTGCCCCATCCCCAACCCACACCCTTTAGAATCCAAGTCCCATGAGGACAGGAACTTTATTTTATTTTCTGTTCTTAGAACACGGTTTTCAGCTCCTAGAACACTGCCGGGCACATAGTAGGTACTCAATGAATAGTGGCAGGTGACTAAAGAACAAAGCCTATTTGTTCAATGACTGAATGAACAGAAAGTCAAAGTCAATCTTCTGAGGATGGAAAAACACCTTGTAAACTAAGAAGTGGTGTGGAAGTTTATTTCTTTCAGTTGGTTCTTTGGTTTCTAAGTCTTAAGAACCACTTCTGAAATCCTTAACTAAATTGAGTGGAGCCCAATGATCTTGGTTTATGTAACGCTGCGTCTTGGTAGGCCACCAACTACATAACTGGTCTTGCCAGGGAATCCAGTCTCGTCTTCCTTGCCTTCAGTTTACCGGCAAAGCCAGCGAGGACCCCTTCTCTTTTCTACGGCACCCTTGCATGCCTTTAGATTTTTAGAGTTTTTATTCTGGGCAATGGGAGTGATGGTTGATGCTCTATCTGTGGTTGGGATTCTATACAGGGAAAGTCATTCAATTAAATCAAGCAGTATTGAATTCTTAATTGACACAAATGAGACAGACAGACAGCTGGAGGAGTGGGGGAGGGATAGGGAGCAGGTGCTCTGCATAATGGAGAAAGAAGAGGGACAGAATATAAATTCAAACTGATGTTGGAGAAGCTCACTTGTGAGTCTAGATCTTGTACCACGAGAAAGGTAAGTTTTGCCACAGCTTACTTTACACACAGAGGTGTGGTAAACAGTGGTTTCTCTGCCAAGGAGAAAGCAACAGGTTGCAAATGTTTGTGCCATTTTGGCTGCCCTGATGGCCGAATCTGCCTCTTTTCAGGTACTGTCATTTGTGAGAATCACTCTTGGTAAAGCCTGGGGTTTTCTTTTCAAGATAACCTAATCAGATAATGTTTGAATAAAAGAAAACACTTTTTAAATTCCATTTCTCAAATAAAGGGATTCTTAGTGCATGAGTTAGGAAGGTGAAGGAAAGCATATTTCCAGATCTTCAAATGCCAGATATAGGGGGCATTCCTGCAGAGAAGGCATGTCCCTTGACAACTCTGGAATTTCCTCTGAGAATGTTGGGGGCATTTTTCCTCTCAGCGCCCCCTTGATCAGAGCTTTGACTCCCCAGCTTAGACAATTCTTCTCTGTATCCATGGGAATTGCTCCCATAATTAGCAGTGTCTCCTGCCTGGAACACAGACAAGTAAATGTTCAAACCTGGCAGCTGATCCTGGGAAGGAGAGCTGATTAAATCTTCCCTGTTGAGAGGCACCTCTTTGATTTGTATGTGACACCTACATCCTCCACCTCAGGTTTGTCTGAGGGAAGCAGTTTCACAGTTCCATGTCTTCATAACCAGAGACCCTAATATTTAAAGATGCATTTGATCTTAAAAGGAGACCACTGGTTGCCTAAGTCAAGCGACTTAGGAAAATGCATAGGTGATTTTTCCTCTCCCCTGGCCCCTTCTCCACTAAACACCGCCCTGTATTTGCTGTGATGAAAGCTCCCACTGCACAGGTATCATCAAATGCCAGGGGCCTTGAGAAATAAAAGGAGTTCAGAACACCACTAAGTACACATAAGTATTAACTACAAGTGTAAGAGTGAAAGAGTGGGGAAACTATTTCTTTAGAAGTTTTAGTAACACAGGCTGGAACCGTCAAGCCGCAAAGTGAATACTATTGGTGATATTCCGTTCCAGGAAAGCTTTCTATGGGAGGAGGTGTATTCTTATCTGGATGTGGCTAGGATTATGTACTACCATTCAAACATGTTCAGGAGAGACAATATCCATTTTCTTCTGACATCAAGGCAGCCTTTTAAGTTTATCCAGATTTATTTTGGTTAGTGCAATAAAAAAGCCAGGTTGGAGAATTATGTCTAACAAAAATAAAGCCATTGTATGTTTAAAGTTTCCCCCTGAAAGCCTGCTTTTAAAGCAGTTTGCTGCTCCACAGCCCAGCCATCTCGCAATACTTGCATTCAGGCAGGTTGGCTGTGAACAAAGCAAATCTGCTTCACACACAACAGCCTAAACCTACACTCTCAGGACAAAAGTTTTCCTTAGCAGTGTTTTGTACATGGCTCTGGTTAAGGGCCATTCACTTACCTCCAACCTCTTTCTCCTAGGAGACAAAGGCACCTTTGGGTTGCAGTGACACGGGAGAGTTAGAATCAGATTTGTTATCGACGTTGCAGCCTTCAATTTCAGTAAGAGGCTAAATGTGTCTATTCCAACTACAGGAAGGCAGTCTTTATAACCCCTGGAGCACTTGGCCAATTATGCACCTGCAAATATACCATACAGGACATTTCAGGTTCCTAAGCACTTTGAAAACCGATACTTAAACAGTCTCAAGGGATCCTATCACCCACCTCGAATAATAGCTGCTTTGGAATCTGTTGTTGGCACCAGAAAAAGAAAGAGTCCTCTGAAGTCATTCTAAAGCCATTTTTATTGTGCATTTTCAAACAAAGAACCTCACCAAAAGAACTTCTGTTACAAAATCAGGGTAGAAAGTCAAACTCATCTCATCTAAGAGTCAATTACCCTGGCAATTTTGTGAAGGGATGGGAAATGAGTGCTAGGGGAGAGAATTATGGGGAGGGGGTGGGATTGGCTTTTAAAATTCCCTGGGTGAGAAGGGTGTTCCCACTGACTCTAAACTCTAACAATTACAACAGAAGGGCCTCTGTGACTTTCTGGCTATAAACTTTTTTATGATTATTAACTGGGGAAATCTAGAATATGTGGAGTTTCAACCTCCATTTGCTTCTTTCTGAGAAATTTGGTTTTGCACAGAGTGTAATAACCTAAGGCTCAGAATTTATATTGGCTACCTTGATATTCCTTGCTGAAAAGCCACCTTCTTACATGTCTTACTTCTAATAAGGAGGCAGATGCCCTACATGCTGTTTATCTCAGGAAAGAAATACATGTGGGAAAAGAAGCAATTTTCTTCTCATTGCAATTAAGTCATGACCACCTGTTGTGGGATTATCCTGCCATCTGCTGTTCAAAAGAGAAATAACAGCAGACAAATGGGATGGATGAGGTAAAATGTCCCTAAGTTGATGAGGGGTTTTGGCATAGCTAAAATCTTCCTTCTTTTAAGAGTATCACTCTCTTTTTATTATGGTGAGGTAAAGAAAATGGAATTCATGGCAGGAACGTTGATGCAGGGTCCCAAAAATGCGGGTATAATCCTTTTTGAAAACAATTGGCAACATTGTATCAAGAGTTGTAGAATGTTCTTCACCTTGACTTAATCACCACTCCTGGAAACCCCTTCTAATGGATGAATTCAAAATTCAGAAGCCATGTGTGTAAAGTTGTTCATCACAATGATCATTTTATATTGAAAAAAATGTTTAAAATATGCAACTCGGGGCGCCTTGGTGGCTCAGTCCTTAAGCGTCTGCCTTTGGCTCAGGTCATGGTCCCAGGGTCCTGGGATCGAGCCCTGCATCGGGCTCCCTGCTCAGTGGGAAGCCTGCTTCTCCCTCTCCCACTCCCCCTGCTTGTGTTCCCTCTCTCGCTGTGTCTCTCTCTGTCAAATAAATAAATAAATAAAATCTTAAAAAAAATAAAATAAAATATGCGACTCAAATATCTACCAATTAGTAAATGATCAAAACCATCCACTTGGAATATTCTGAAGCTATTAAAAATAATTATATTTTAAAAATTGTAACTACATGATGAAGTGTTTATATTATAATGCACCGTGAAAAAAGAAAAAACTGATTGAAAGAGCAGGTTAAAACCTAAGCATAGAAAATATTTTTTGGGGGGAAAAAAAAAAGCCACACCAAAGTATTACCAGTAGTTCTTTGTGAGCCCATAAAGGACTAAACACTTTCCCCCTACTTTTTAGTCTTTTCCAAATGGTCTTTCACAAATATATATTAACTTGTATAATGGAGGAAAAACTTGTTTCCCCTAAAAGAGGCCAAGGTTTTAATTCCACATTTTACTAAAAAACTTTTTAAAAACCCACAAGTCCTGCATGACCATGGGCACCCACTTCAGCTCTCTAGGGCTCAAGCCTTTCATCTGTCAGTTCCTTCCCTCACCTCCCAGGGTTGTTCAAGGATCAATCCAATAATGGATGTGAAAGTTCTTTGAGGAGTATGATATTCCATATGATTTATTATTAATAATTAATTTTGTCTACAGGTTCTCCACAATCTTCTCCATTATCCTGGTTTCCCTATTGATCCAAAATCAATAGGGAAAATATAAAAATTTGTATTTCCCCTCACTCTTGGCAAAATAATAATTTATAATCTTGGTAAAAGACACCACTCTCCATTCAGTAATCCAAGTCCTATGGGTGCCTCCCTTGAGCTCCTGATTGGGCCACTCTAATTGTCTCCCATCTGATCTCCCTGTCTGGTCTCTCTTCCTCCACAGCTTTGCTTACACTAGTGACAGCCAGAATGATCATTCTCAAATGCAAGTTTGGGGCACCTGGCTGGCTCATTTGGTAGAGCTCCCCCGTTGGGGGTGGAGATTACATAAAAAAATAAAATCTAAAAATAAAATAAAATAAAATAAAATGCAAGTTTGGTCAAACCATTCCCCAGCTCAGAATCCTTCAATGGGCCCCACTGCTTTATGGGATTAACTTCAAACCCCTAGTCCTGGCATCTAAGATCTCTGTGTTGAACTTTCAAGTCTCCTGCTTTGTCAGGCTATTTCACACCTCTTTGATTTTGCTTGGGCTGTTCCCTCTGCCAGGAATGCCCTTTCTGGCTCTCTGCCTGACAAATCCGTCCTCATCTTTGGGGACTCAGTTTAGGCATCAGCTCCTTTTGAAACCTTCCCTGAAACCCTGCCCCTCAATATAACTTGCCATACCCTCCTTCCTACCACCAGCTCCCCTTCCCCACCATGCTTTAATAATGCCACTTATCATAGAGTCAGGTAATTTTTTCTTTTCTTATCTGACTCCTTCACTAGATTAAAAGCTCCATAGGAGTTTACAAATCTCATATTAAGGTATATATCCCAGCACTTAGTACTGTGCCTGGTTTATAGAAGAAGTTTGGTAAATGCTTGTTGAATTAAAAAATAAACTCATTTAACATTTTTTAAAAGATCTTATTTATGTATTTGAGAGAGAGAGAGAGAGAGAGAATCTCAAGCAGACTCTGTACTGAGTAAGTAGCCCAATGCAGGGCTCGATCTCACGACCCTGAGATCACGACCTGAGCTGAAATCAAGAGTGGATCCTTAACCGACTGCACCACCCAGGTGCCCCCTCATCTAACATTTTAACTTTAGAGGGCTTTCATTATAGTGCTCCATTTGATCCTGGTAAGTGGCAAAGCAAGGAGTTGCACCCTGCTTTTCTAAAAGGAGGGAAAAAAACCCAAACCCTGTAGCAGATACTATTCTTGCTCATTCCAGATCCTCTCAGATCTCTTACCAGTCCTTCTCAGCCCTCCCATGGTTGCTGTTTGCTTTTGCTTCCAATAACCAGCACCTGAGGCTCTTCTGAGGGAGGATGGTCCTCAGGCTACCAGAATGGCTTTGATCCTTCCCTTTTCCCTAGTCTCCAGCAAACGACTAATTGGATGTGAGAGTTTGAAAGCCCAGTTTACTTGTCTCCAGTAGAATTTACACCCCTGAGTTCCCTGAGGGACTAAGCTGCCTGCTGTGGGACTGCCTGAAATCTCATTTTTGCTTGGCTTCTTCTTCTTCTTTCCTGCCCTGCTTTTCCTATGCCCTTCCTGGCTTCTCAGAACACTTCTTTAATAAATCTTTTATCCAGGAATCCTGGTCTCAGGGTCTCCTTCTGAGGTTCCCCAGGCATCCAACTAAGCATGTTCTTAGTTCCTACTATATGCTAGAAACTCTTGGTTGCTTGTACAAAAACTAGGTTATTTATACCTCATAAACTCTCTATGAGGGGGCCTGGGTGACTCAGTCGTTAAGCATCTGCCTTCGGTTCAGGTCATGATCCCAGGATCCTGGGATCGAGCCCCTCATCGGGCTCCCTGCTCCACGGGAAGCTTCTCCCACTCCCCCTGCTTGTGTTCCTGCTCTCGCTAACTCTCTCTCTCTGTCAAATAAATAAATATAATCTTAAAAAAAAAAAAAAACTCTCTAGGAATAAGGTATATGTATTTAATTTTTTTGTACCCGAATAAACAGGCTTAGAGACGCTGGGTAGTCACACAGCAATTGGAAGACTCAGAAGTTGAACCTACTCACTTTTACTCCAAAGGTGTGTCCTTTCCACCAGGTTTTGACGCCTCCCCGAACTCTAAATTCAATGTTTTTCTCTTGGTGAAGACTACATAATAGACTGACTAGGGTAAAATCATTTGGTGGGAACACTTTTATTTTTGGTGTTTATTTACATACCTGGTTGACTCATTCACCAATTAGTACAACTTTTAGTAGTGTCATATTGCGTGGCAAAAGGAGGTAAGAGACGCGGTGCCTGGGTGGCTCAGTTGGTTAAGCGACTGCCTTCGGCTCAGGTCATGATCCTGGAGTCCCGGGATCGAGTCCCGCATCGGGCTCCCTGCTCAGCGGGGAGTCTGCTTCTCCCTCTGACCCTCATGATCTCTCTATCTCATTCTCTCTCTCAAATAAATAAAATCTTTAAAAAAAAAAAAGGAGGTAAGAGACAAAAAGACCTTCAAAATAGGCTCTTTTTTTTCTCTCCTATTATAGGATTCCCGAGATTAACCATAAATCCCTCTAATGATGACATGACCTTTGGCAAGTTTCCTAATCTCTCTGGGTGTCAAATTTCTTACCTTTATTTTATTTTTGTTTTCAATTTTCTTATCTTTGAAGTGGAGAAATAAGATGATAAGAATAGGGGCACCTGGGTGGCTCAGACAGTTAAGCGTCTGCCTTCGGCTCAGGTCATGATCCCAGAGTCCTGGGATCGAGCCCCACATCGGGCTCCCTGCTCAGTTTCTCCCTCTCCCTCTGCCTGCTGCTTCCCCTGCTTGTACACTCTCTCTCTGTCAAAAATAAATAAAATCCTTAAAAAAAAAAAAAAGATGATAAGAATACCTACCTTATAGGATAGGTTAATGAAAAACACTTAGAATGGTGCCCAATGCAAAGTGTGCACTCAATAAATGTTGGCTACTGCCGCTTTTTATTTGACAAGTTGTTCTCCAAAAGGCTCTTTGTTAGTCCTTCTGTCCGTATGTTCATTATGGTGCTCAACCACAGAGACTCAGGATGGACAGAACACTAGCAATGAGGGGCGCCTGGGTGGCTCAGTCGTTAAGCGTCTGCCTTCGGCTCAGGTCATGATCCCAGGGTCCTGGGATCGAGCCCCACATCGGGCTCCCTGCTCCACGGGAAGCCTGCTTCTCCCTCTCCCACTCCCCCTGCTTGTGTTCCCTCTCTTGCTGTGTCTCTCTCTGTCAAATAAATAAATAAAATCTTTAAAAAAAAAAAAAAAAGAACACTAGCAATGAGTCACTCATATAAGCCCCAGATGTGACATACTAAGAAGGAGCTGCTTGCTCAGATATCAATATTGTTCTTTCCAAGCAGGTAGATTAAAAAAAATACTGAATTCTTCTCACAGTTCACAAGAGTAAATTCCTATTCCCCCTTGTGGTCACTCTGATAATTACCACTGCCCTACACCCTAGACCTTACAGGACCAGATTTGTAAGAGTTCCTAGAGGCCACTGAGAGACCACATTTAGCTCAGAGGTTACCAAGCTGGAGTCCCAAACCCCCACATGTCAGAGAAGGTGCTAATGAATATTTTCAGAATTTCAAAAAAAAAAAAAAAATCTAGCTAAAATCATTCCATTACCTGTGACAGGGAAAAAAAATTTCACACATATTAACTCTTAATCCTCATAACAATCCTTTAAGGTAGGTCCACGTTATCATTCCCATTTTACAGATGAAGAAGATGACTCATAGAACAAATTGTCTAAGTAACAAATAGCAGAGATGGGTTTGAACTCAGGCAGTCTGGCTCCAGGGCCCATACACGTAACTACTCTGCTGTGTGGTTCAGCTCTATTTCCCCAGTACCCTTAATGTGCCAGAACTCAAGCTAGGCTCACACCATATGTCCTCAAAACTGGGCTGCATTTTGCAGATGAAAAAGCTCAGACTCCAAGGGACACAAGGAAGCTTTTGTGGGTAAAGAATATATTCATTATCGATTTGTAAAGATGGTTTCACAGGTGTATACAAATGTCAGAACTCGTCAAATTGTTCTCTGTGCAGTTCATTGCATGCCAGTTTTATCTCAATAAAGCCGCTTTTAAAAACAGCGTGGAATATCAGGTTATTACATTAGACTGGCAAAAATTAGAAAGCCAGGCAATGCTAAGTGTTAGCCAAAATGGGAGGAATATAGGAACTCTAGTGGGAATGTTAAATTAGTGCAGCCATTCGGGAGAGCAACTGCCGGTACATAGGTTCATTTTGGCTATAGCCTAGGTCCCAGTAATTCTATTCCTGGGCCAATATTAAAAAAAGAAGAATCCCATCATAGTGAAACTGCACAAAACCAAAGGAGAGAAAATACAAAAATATACAAGTGAGGAGGACATAAAATACCTGATATCAAGACTAACTATAAAGTGATGGTAATCAAAACAGTGTGGTACTATAAAGACATAGACCAATAGAATCGTTTGGGAACAGAGGCACACATATACAATCGATTTTCAACAACAGGGCTAAAAAAGGATAGTCTTTTTCAAAAAACGGTGCAGAAACAATTGGATATACATAAGAAAGAACAAATACCAACCCTTATCTCATACCATACAAAAAATTAATTTGAAGTGGATCATAGGCCTAGTCATCAAAGGGAAAACTTTTGCAAGAAAACAGAAAAAAAATCTTTGAAACCGTGGATTGAAAAAGCTTTCTCAGAACAGAAAAGGAAAATTAACCATAAAAGAAAAACTTAATAAATTGGACTTAATCAATGTTAAAATCTTCTGCCCTTCTTTTTTTTAATTTTTTAAGATTTTTTTTTTTTTTTTTTGATTTGTCAGAGAGAGAGAACAAGCAGGGGGAGTGGCAGGCAGAGCAGGCAGAGGGAGAAGCAGGCTCCCCGCCGAGCAAGGAACCCGATGTTGAACTCCATCCCAGGACCCTGGGATCAAGACCGGAGCTGAAGGCAGTCGTTTAACCGACTGAGCCACCCAGGCGCCTGATAGTTTCTTATAAAATGAAACACACACTTAACTTATGACCCAGCAATTCCACTCCTAGATATTTACCCGAGAGAAATAAAAACTTATGTCTACAAAAAAAGTCTTGTATATGGATGTGTATAGCAGCTTTATTCATAATAGCCTCAAATTGGAAATAACCCAAATATCCATCAGCAGGTAACTGGATAAATGAATCGTGGTATATTAATGCAATGAAATACTATTCAGCAACAAACTGAACTGATTTCTTTTTTTTTTAAGATTTTATTTATTCGACACAGAGAGACACAGTGAGAGAGAGAACACAAGCAGGGGGAGTGGGAGAGGGAGAACCAGGCTTCCCGCTGAGCAGGGAGTCCGATAACAGGGGGCTTGATCCCAGGACCCTGGGATCACGACCGGAGCCAAAGGCAGACACCCATCACCTGAGTCACCCAGGTGCCTCTGAACTAATTTCTGCAGTAATATGGATGAATCTCAAAAACATTATGTTAATGAGGGAAGCTAGACAAAAATGAGTACATACTATATTATTCCCTTTACATGAAATTTTAGAACAGGCAAACCTATATATAATGGAAAGCATATCAGTGATTTTCTGGGAGTGGAGAGATTGACAGCAAAGGAGCATGAAAGAATTTGGGGAGCTAATATAATTGTTCCATTTCTTGGTTAAAGTGCTTTTGCATGGGTGTATATATTTATCAAAACTCATCCAACTGCATACTTTAAATGGGTGTGTTTTATTATATGAAAATTATAACTACATTTGATTTCAAAAATTAAAAGAAGAATAGAAACAAAAGGAATAGGAGGATGTAGGGGAAGAGGAAAAAGGAGAGGGAGAAGCAGCATCATTCAGGCTCAGAAAGGGAAAGCGATTTACCTAAGGTCATACAGCTAATGAACTGTGGATTTTGAGATCCCAATCTAGATCTAACTGACTTCAAATCTCTGCCACTCTTTCCACTCTTCCCATCGGCAAATGTAGTTTGATTGTAGTTCACAAGGTTAGAAAAGGAAAAAATAACACAAAGCAGGCTCTAATGGTTTTCAAACAAACGAACCATTGGTTGGGTCTTAATCCCTCTTTTCAGATGGAGGGAGACCTGAGGTCCAGAGAGGAAAGTGACTTGCCCAACGTCACACAGCTGGTAAATAACAGACTGGGGCAATAACTCTGCTTCTGTGTTCTGATGATTTCTCCATGGGACACCTTCTCTTCCACGTCACTCCTTCATTTTTCTCTGCCTCAGAGAGTTAAGAAAAGTAGCTCATAGAGTTAAGAAAATAGTAAAGCAAGAATAAGAAAAAAGATGGGAAAGCAATGATCAAATGAGTGTTGCAAGCAACAAAAATAAAGGGAGACAAGAGCAAGCAATTGAACCTGAATAGTTAAGTAAGGTTTTTCTGGAGGAGATGGGACTTGAAGGAAACTTGGAAAGACAGTCATATAAGGTCTGTGAGCTAGAGTTTAGTTACTGAGGGAGCAAGTGGACTTCATAGGAATATGGTCTGGGAGGCACACCACCATCCCATTTGGAGTTTTTTCCTCTGGAAAACTGCCAACCCCAAAATATTATTATCAGAGCCTTAATTTTTTAGGTTGAGATCATATATCTCCAGGAGTCCCAGGTCAGGGTAACTATCCAACACACTAAATGCAGAGTTCAGTCCTTGGCTCTTCTATCATTTGATAATCCGTGTCTAATTAGTGGGGGCGCAGGGCATGAAGAGGTCTGGAGTGAGGAGTACTACCCTGGCTAGGCCCTCTGTGTGGACTTCTCAGGTCCACAAAGACAAGTCCTGGGAGGCTTGGAGGCTGGGGATTGCCAAAAATGAGAAAGGACTCTTCATTGATCCCTTAGGGTAGTATTTGGTGCTATAACAAAAACCAACCCACAAAACTAGTTTATTTCTTGCTAACAGAAAATCCAAAAAAGTGTCCCTGATTGACATGTGACCTTCTTTTTAGCAAGTGATTCAATAACCCAGGCTCCTGCCATCTCATGGCTCTGTCCATCTTCACTACCTGGCTCCCAAAGTGGCCAAACTGTCAAACCACAGGAAGAAGAAAGGGCATGAGGAGGAGGATCTGATGGACAGAGTATGTCTTTCACATCCCATTGGCTAGAACTCTGTCACATGGCCACACCTAACAGCAAGGGAACTTGGGAAATGTAGTCTGGCTGCCTCCTCAGAAAGAGGAGGAAATAGACTCAGACGGGACATGGTCAGAAGGGACATTGCCCACAGCACTTAAAAAATAAAATAATTGAACATCTGCTCTGTGCCAAACATGGTGCTGGCACTTCATTTAATTTATTTAATTAACTCAATCCTCTGAAACACCTCTGCAAAGTAGGTATAATATATAGGGAGGGGATGACAGAGGAAAAAAAAAACAAGGTTTGGAAAAGTTGGATAATTTGCCCAAAGTCACATAGCTAGTGCATGGTGGAGTCAAGGTTTTGAACCTGGATTTGTCTGATTCCAGAGCCCAATCTATTTATAAGAGTGAGATTCCTTTGTATCTGTGTTTCTTATTTATATTTATATCTAATCTCCTTTCTTTTTCTTTTCTTTTTTTTAAAGATTTTATTTATTTATTTGTCAGAGAGAGAGAGACAGTGAGAGAGGGAACACAAGCAGGGGGAGTGGGAGAGGAGAAGCAGGTTTCCTGCTGAGCAGAGAGCCCGATGCAGGGCTCGATCCCAGGACCCTGCAATCGTGACCTGAGCTGAAGGCAGACACTTAATGACTGAGTCACTCAAGTGCCCCTAATCTCCTTTCTATAAGGCACTCTTTAGTGGCAACAAGTTATTTATTTATGCCTCCTCCCAGTACTTCCAATATATGCCTTGCACATAATTGGTGATCAACAGTGTTTTTTGATTGAATAATAATACATATACACAGGGCTTTAGAGGTATACAAAGCCCTTTTATGCCTTTAAAACAATCCTGTGGGGCTCCTGGGTGGCTCAGTTGGTTGAGCATCTGCCTTTGGCTCAGGTCATGATCCCAGGGTCCCGGGATCAAGCCCTGAGTCAGGCTCTCTGCTCAGCAGGGAAACTGCTTCTCTCTCTGCCCATCCCTCCTGCTCTGGTCTCTTTTGCTATCTCGCGATCTCTCAAATAAATAAGTAAAATCTTAAAAAAATAAAATAAAAACAAGATTTGAACACAAGTCTTCAAATGCCAAGTCCAGCGCTGATACCAGCATGAGCACTTTCCAACAGGATGACCTTGAGTTGGTAATTTAACCTCACAAATAATTTAACCTCATACTCCTAAGTAAAATGAGAATAATCAAAGACTTCATTCCATAGGCAAGTGAGTAAAGGCACTAATACTTATAAAGCATTTAGTACAGCGGTTGACGCTGGGTAAGCACCCTATAAAAATGAATTATTGATTAAGAGATTTAAGTTCTTTTTTTTTTTTAGACCATGGCATGAAGCTTTATTAGTTGTTTATAAGACACATATCAATCTCAGAGATGTTTAAAAACACATGCATTTTTTTTAAAAGAGAGATTGAAGTTCTTTAATAGACCATTTGATTTACGTTCTCTGACATTCCAGTTTTTTGTCATATGTACATGGAAATACTCATATCTCTTTTGCTGTTTTATTTAAAGATTTTATTTATTTATTTGACAGAGAGAGAGAGCACAAATAGGGGAAACGGCAGGCAGAGGGAGAGGGAGAAGCAGGCTCCCCGCTGAGCAGGGAGCCCAATCCCAGGACCCTGAGATCATGACCTGAGCCGAAGACAGATGCTTAACGACTAAGCCATCAGGACCCCTCCTTTGCTGTTTTTTTTTTTTAATATTTTATTTTTAAGTAATCTCTATACCCAATGTGGGGCTTGAACTTATAACCCCAAGATCAAGAGTCACGTGCTCTACTGACTGAGCCAGCCAGGTACCCCTATTTTTTTTTTTTTTAATATTAAATGAGCAAAAGCCTTTAAAGCCCCTAGTAAAGTGCTTAGCATGTGGTAAATGGGAGGAAGGAACAAAGAGATTGCTTTTTAAGAAACACCAAGCCAAAATCATAATTTTTTCCTTCAAAAAATTAGATGCTGGGTAGATGCAACAGGAAATGTTTGTTGACTGACAAATGAGCAGATGCCAACATCACTGCAATGTACAGCAAAATAAATAAATTTCATTTTTCTAAAACATGCTTTTTAGGCACTTAGAACATTTGCCTCTCCCTACTCAGGCTTTCTAGTTTCTTAGTTGGAGATCAGTAAATCATTTTCTTTTTGCCATAGTGTCCCTACAAAGGCCCTAGGGATTAGTCAAGACTCTCCGTTGAGATCCTGAAGGAAGTAAGGTGGTTCTATAGGGCTATGGTCATAGGAACAGTCAGCTACTTCTGGATCTCCCTACCCCTTCCATTGCTCTGGATCTCCCTACCCCTTCCATTCCTAGCACACATGTTTAGGGCCCAACTGGGCTCTGAAAACCACACACACAATTCTTTTTACTTAGGAATTTGTGGCTTTTCTTTTTTCTTTTCTAGATTCATAGCTTCATTTTAGAAAGTTGTCAAGTATTCAAAAAATACAAAGCGGGCTCCCTGCTCAGCAGGCTGTCTGCTTGTCCCTCTCCCTCTTCTTCTCCCCCCGCTTGTGCTCTCTCAGTCTCTCTCACAAATAAATAAATAAAATCTTTAAAAAAAATTTTAAAAATACAAAGAAGAATCATTGTTAATATTTTGTTTATCATTTGGGTTTTTTTCTATACAGGTAAATTTTTTTTAAAAATTGATCTTGTTTACACTTGCTTCCTAAGACATTATATCGTAAATATTTCCCTATGTTCTCAATAGTTTTCCCAAAAAGATTTTATTCATGTCTGTATAAAATATCATCATATAGCTATACCATAATGCATTTTTTGCCTCACTGGTGTATATTTAAGTTTGACCAGTTTCCCACCACTAAAATAACACTGCAGGATACATTTGTACATAATTTCTTATATTTATTCCTAATTTTTTCTTTATCATAAATTCAGTGGTATTCTGGAGCCTATTTGTACGGCTCCTGAGAGCCAACTGTGGACATCTCTTCCCAGCTACACATGTATGTTAGTAGCTTGAAAATGGCCATTGTGGGAACATTTATATCACAAAATCAGTAAAGGCTACAAATCAAGAGTTGTTCTCCCTGCCCCTGTCAGTTGTTAAATATTTTTCAGTATACCACTATATAAGTTCCTCAAAGTAGTATTTAAGAAGCAAAGAGTATGTGCATTTTATACACATTTTAAACATTTTGTTATTGCCTTGTTGTCTTCCAGAAAGGTCAGGCACTTCTACTAGCAACTTATGAGAATGAGGCAGTGTTGGCATTTTAGTCAGCTTCCAGTGGAGGAAGCAGGATAAACCTTGCAGATTTTAAAAGCAAAAGTCAATGAAATAAACAACAGAAAAACAATACAAAAAGATTAAGCCAAAAACTACTTCTTTGAGAGTATCAGTAAAACTGATAAAATCTCTAGCTGATTGATCAGGAAAAAAAGAGAAAAGACATGAATTACTAACATCTGGAATGAGAGACATTCCAGGGACATTACTATACATACCACAGACGTTAAAATAATAAGGGAATATTAGGAACAACTTTATGCCAGTAAATTAGATGCCAACAACCTAGATGAAATGGACAAATTCCTTGAAAGACACAAGTGACCAAAGTTCATTCGAGAAGAAATGGATAATCTGAATAGCTGTGTATCTCAGTAATGCAAAGTTAAACATCTGAACTCAATCTATATAATCACTACATCAATAGACTAAAACAACAACAACAAAAAGATCATCTCAATAGGTACAGAAAAAGCATTTGACAAAATGCAAAATTCATTCATGATAAAAACTCTCAGCAAACTAGAAAGAGAAGGGACTTCTTTAGCTTGATAAAGGACATCCAGGAAAAACCCACAGATAACATCATACATTGTGGTGAAAGACCGAGTGCTTTCCCGCTAAGACTGAGAACAAGACAAAATATTTTTAAATTTAATATTGTACCAAAGATTCTAGTCAATGCAATAAGCAAGAAAAAGAAATGAAACACATACAAATCAGAAAGGAATAGATAAAACTATCTTTATTTGCAGAGGACAAGTTGTCTATGTGGAAAATCCTAAGGAATCAACAAAAACAGCTATTAGAACAAATAAGTAAGTTAAGCAAAATAGCAGAGTATACGGTCAATATATAAAAACCAATTGGGGGTGCCTGGGTGGTTCAGTCAGTTAAGCGTCTGCCTTTTGGCTCAGGTCATGATCCTGGGGTCCTGGGATCAAACCCCACGTCTGGCTCCCTGCTCAGCGGGGAGCCTGCTTCTCCCTCTCCCTCCACCACTCCCCCTGCTTGTACTCTTTCTCTCAATCTCTCTCTCTCAAATAAATAATAAAAATCTTCTAAAAAAATCAATTGTATTCTTATATATGAGCAACATATGATTGGAAATTGAAATTTAAGAAGCAATACCATTGACAACATTATTCAAAATATTAAATTCTTAAGAATAAAGTCAACAAGAGATATGCAAGACCTGAACACTGACGTCTACAAAATTAAATAAAACCTCAACAGATGGGAGTGCCCGGCTGGCTCAGTCGGTGGAGTGTGTGACTCTTGATCTGGGGTTGTGAGTTCCAGTCCCACGTTGAGTGTAGAGTACTTAAAAATAAAATCTTAAAATAAACAAATAAAAATAAAACCTCAAGAGATGAAGATACACTGTGTTCATGAATTGGAAGACTCAATATTGTTAAAATGTTAATTCTCCTCAAATTAAGTTACAGACCTAATGCAATTCCAATAAAAACCTTACAGATCTTTAAAATTCCCAGATTAACCATCACCTGGGTTTAAAATTATGGAGGTAGGAAAGCAGTAAAGATTAGGAGCAAGGAATTCCAGCTTAGACAGTCCTGAATTCAATCCCAAATTCTGTTCCTTCCTAGCTCTGGGCCCTTGAGTAAATTATTTAATTTCCCATTGCTTAGGTTTCCTCATTTTTTGAGTGGAGATGATAATTTACCTCATAGTGGTCACTCTGATGATTTGTCACAGTGCTTGGTGCCAAGGGCTCAGTGGTTGTTAGTATAATTTTCATTACAACTATGGGTTTTCCTTAACAGAAAATATTTGTGACAATTAGATAGGAAAAACAAAACAAAACAAAACCTCCTTGGATAGGAAAATATCAAACAAAATTAGAATCTGAGAAATAAATTGTATTTTATCAAAATTTAAAACTTCTCTTCAAATAAAATGTCAAGTCTCAGATTGGAATATTCACAATACATGTATCTGACAAAGATATTGTACCGGAATATACAAATCCTTTACAATCTATAACTTAATTTTTAAAATAGGGCAAAAGGTGGGGCGCCTGGGTGGCTCAGTCGGTTAAGTGTCTGCCTTCACCTTGGGTCATGATCTCAGGGTCCTGGGATCGAGCCCCATGTCGGGCTCCTGGCTCAGCGGGGAGTCTGCTTCTCCCTCTCCTGCTGCCTCTCCCCCTGCTCGTGCTCTCTCTCTCCCTCTCTCTCTGTATCTCTGTGTCTCAAATGTATAAATAAAATCTTAAAAAAATAAAAAATAAAATAGGGCAAAAGTTTTGAACAGACGAAAGAATATTAGGAATAACTAGGAAGCACATGAAAAGATATTCAGCATCATTAGTCATTAGAGAAATGCAAATTAAAACCACAAAAGGAAACCTCTTCCCACCCACTAGAATGACTAAAGCTAAAAAGACTAATAATACCAAAGATTGGCAAGGGTATGAAGCAACTGGAACTTTTTTTTTTAATATTTTATTTATTTATTTGACGGAGAGAGAGAGAGAGTACAAGCAGGCAGAGTGGCAGGCAGAGGGAGAGGGAGAAGCAGGCTGCCCGCTGAGCAGAGAGCCTGATGTGGGGCTCGTGGGGCTCGATCCCAGGACCCTGGGACAATGACCTGAACAGAAGGCAGACGCTTAACTGACTGAGCCACCCAGGCGTCACGAACTTTCATACATTGCTGGTCAGGGTATAAAATGTATTTTGGAAAATAGTCATTTTTATACAGTTAAACGTACACCTAACCTGGGATGTAGCAATACCACTTCTATATATTTACCCAAGACAAATAAAAACATATGTCCAGACAAAGATCCTACATGAATATTGCTTTTAGCCAAAAGCTGGGGGGAAAAGAAATGGCCATCAACAGATGAATGGATTCGACAAATTGTGATATATACACTCAGTGGAATACGACTCAGCCGCAAAAGGGCATGAACCACTGATACATGCAACCACACGGATGAATCTTCAGACATTATGTTGGACAAAAGAAGTCAGGCACAGAAGAGCACACACTGTTACGATTCCATTTATACCAGTCCTAGAACAGGCAACACTAATTTGTGGTGACAAAAATCAGCATTGTGGCTGTCTGACATCGGGGGAGATTGAGAAAGGAACACAAGGGAATTCTCTGGGTTATGAAACAGTTCTATATCTTGAGAGTGTATGAGTTTCACCAGGGTATGCATTTGTCAGAAGTCATTCAACTGTACAAAGTGTATGCATTTTTATTGTATGTAAATCAAACTTCAATATGGGTTGATAGAAATACACGTGTGGAATTCCCTCTTGGTCTGTCAGCCTGAGTTGGAGTTTAGGAAGGGAAACCGTCCTCGCCCTCTCGGAGTCAGCTCACAAAAAGGCTATTCACAGTCAATGGCCTGCCACCCACAGGCGGCTCATCAGCACCACCGGGGAGGATGTGTGCCCATTGCCTAAATCTGGCTCCTTCATGGTGACTCCAGGGCCTTCTTATGGAAGCTGATCCTGCTGGTCTTGGGACCAGAGGGAACTTTGGCAAGCCGCAGACCTGACAGGGTCCCTGAACTGAGACACACAGTGGCTGGCTTCGCAGTCAGAGATTTGGGGTTCCAATCCTAACAGTAGGCTTCCTTTAGAAGTATGTGACCTTGGCTAAATGACCTAACCTCTCTGACGCACAGTGCTCCAGAAAAGCGAGGAGGATTTTATCTTTGTATCTTCAGTGCCTGAACATACATGTCTTCTGAATGAACTAATGCCCAGAGCTGGGACAGAAAGTCTGTCCTGCACACTTTGAAAGCTAGTTATCTGCTCTCCTGGAGACAATAGTTCTTAACATTTTAGGGGATCACAAACCCCTTTCAAAATCTGCTGACAACCTTGTACCCTCTCCTCCAGAAAAATACACATATATACACTGTTTTACATATACATATAATTTCCATATTCCTGGGAAGCCTATGGACCCCGAGTTAAGCTCCTCTGGTTCTGGAGGCTCTCACCTAGCTCTGAAGGTTCTATCAAAGCATTCTCGCAATTTAGCTACCCTTTTCCTCTGCACCTAATCTCTGCCAGAGCCTTTGTTCTTATAACCCTTTGAGGATGGTTTGCAGATGAGGAAAAGGAGGCTCAGAGGCCAATCGACTTGCCCAAGATCACATAGCTAGTCATGGCTGGGGTTGAGTTTTGACTCCAATCTCGTGCCTTCTGATTCCAACCCCTACTCATTCCTCTAAGCGAGAATTTAGCCCCTTCAGGCGCTCTCTGAAGTCCATGCAAAGGGTCTGATAACTCTAAAGTTCTGTCATGACGGCGGAATGACTTTGACCAAATCCAGCCCTGGTCAGAAGATTTTGAGGTGGGTGAGTGACTCCAGGCCCATCGCGTACAGCCCTCACATCCAGTTCAAAGATGTGTCACATGCCCCTCAATTTCAATTTGGCCCACAGTCTGGGCAGTGGGTGTGGAACAAAAGAAGGGAAGAGAAACAGAGGAAATTATTTATAATAAGTTTCAGACTGAGTCATAAACATGAAGTATAACTCAGAGGCTCTGGGGTAGGAGGGGCAAAGAAAGAGAAGGTCCTTAAGAGAGGGCTCTCCCTGTGGGACAAAGATGCTCAGATGCATGGACCTCTCTCCAGGCCTTGGATGTGACTCCCTCTACTTAAAAGGGGGTTGGGGAGAGGGAGAGTGAGGGAATTGAGAGGTTGGAGTCTGTGCTCTGGGAGGAGGGAATGGGTAGTCAAAACGGGCTAAGTGGGTTAAGTACTTCATACGTGTCAGGCCCTGGGCTATATGCCTCTGACGCATTACCTCGTTTCACCTTCACCAAGGAGTAGACACCACTATTAACCCCCATTTTAAAAAAGAGAAAATCAAAGCAGAGAGGTTAAATGACATGTACAACTCTGTGCTGGGCCTGGCGACTGCTTAGGATTCTCTCTCTCCCCTCTCCCACCACCCCACCAACCCCTCCCCCCTCTGCTTGAGTGTGCACGTACACGTGCTCTCTCTCTCTAGCAATTAAAAAAAAAAAGTTTTAAATGACTTGCCCAAGGTCACACAGACAAGTGGTCAAAATTGGATTCTAACCCAGGACTGCTTGTATGTCAAGAAAACAGTTAAAACCAGGATAGCCTAACCTCAGAGTCTGCACTTAACCACAACTCTAGAGAGCTTCCTACATCCTGGGTGCTGTTTGCTTGTAACTGAAAAGCTCTGTAGACACTTCACACACACACACCCTCTCTTTTTTTTTTTTTTAATTTTTTTTATTGTTATGTTAATCCCCATACATTACATCATTAGTTTTAGATATAGTGTTCCATGATTCATTGTTTGTGCATAACACCCAGTGCTCCATGCAGAATGTGCCCTCCTCAATACCCATCACCAGGCTAACCCATCCTCCCACCCCCCCACACACACCCTCTCTTTTAATGTTCACTATAGCCCTGTTTGACGGTTGAGGGAACCTCAGAGCAGTGCAATGACTTGCCCAAGGTCACACAACAGGTCAGTGTTGGGCTGGAGTGTGATCACAGGTCTGACTCCATGTCCAGTGCTATTCCCACTACGAACCCACTGCTGCCTTCACAGATGAGCTGGGCAGGAGTCAAGGCAGGAGGGAACAGGTAGGGGGCCCCCTGCATGGGCCTGGGGGCGGAGGCGGGGGGAGGGCCACGAGGCAGCACCGCCTTGGCACCAACCCTTTGCCTGCCAGGGCAGCTACCTTCCCTGCGGGGGAGGGGAGGGCTCCTTTAGACTTCTCCCTACTACTGTTGAGTCATTTCCCCCTTGGGTCCCTTGGAGTTAGTGGGAACCCCCCAAGAAATAGAGGCTGCTCAGAAGACCTCAAAGTGGAGGAACTTTCCAGCTGCGCGGGGACTGCCTTGTGATGTGGTGGAATCTCCGTCATTGGCGGTATTTGAGCAGAACCAGA
The DNA here is from genome assembly GCF_004348235.1 of Phoca vitulina. Taxonomy (NCBI): domain Eukaryota; kingdom Metazoa; phylum Chordata; class Mammalia; order Carnivora; family Phocidae; genus Phoca; species Phoca vitulina. The sequence continues at coordinate 81,407,178 of NW_022589705.1, forward strand.
TAACCATCTATGGGCGATTCCTGCAGTGGGTGGAGATTGGCTCTAAGTCTTTTAGAGCCCTTTTTTGACTGTGAGATTTTTGTGTGTCGCTGTGGGGTGAAGTCCAGCCTGTGCATACTATGAGCTTTGGGGCCAAATAGACCTGGGTTCAAAATATGACTCAAGTCACCAACTTGCTGGGGGACTGTGGGCAGGTTTTCTCTCTAAGCCTCATAAGATGGAAATTATAATACCTACACCATGAGGTTGCTTTGAGTACAGGTTTCCTCCAATGTCTGAAAACACGGCGTTCCTACGAAAACTTCTATAAGCCGAAATGACATAAAGTGAAGAAGCAATTAGCATTAATTTATATGGAAATTTTTTTTAGCTTTCCCAAGACCCCCAAAATTACCTCTCTTAGGCTTTTCTGATACGTTAGAACCCATCTTGCCAATGGATGCACAGAATAAATGGAGATAGAGCACAGATCCTCCAAGACACAGTCCAAAGATAGAGTAGCCGGCTCAGTTGGTAAAGCATGCGACTCTTGATCTTGGGGTCCTGAGTTCAAGCCCTGGTTGGGTGTAGAGCTTACTTTAAAAAAAAAAAAAAAAAAGGAAAGGAAAGAAAGAAAAGCTGTGGCGGCTCAATGCTGAATGGGGCTCCCCAGGGAGGAGTTTGGCGGGGCTGCTTGGGGCGAGCGCTGCCTCTGTAAGAGCTCACCGCAAGACAGACGCTGAATGCTCTTTATTTTCCCTTTTTGCCTTTTTCGCGTAAGTGAAAATCCTCTTTAGATTTCTTTCGGTTAGCAGAAACAGATACTAATGTAGGTCTTTCGTAAAAGCGAAATGGCCTATTGCGAACTTTTGAAAAACGGAGGATAACTGCCTTAGGGATGATGTGTATATTGTGCTCAGTGTAAAGAAGGAACTCGCCAAATCAGGCCTGCTATTATGGCCATTAAATGAATGGCCAAGTCACAGACTGGCAGGTCCTTTGGTGGCCTTTTATTATAGGGTTGGGTGAGAGAAATCCAAGTGTTAACCAAAGTACCAAATGTTTGGATATCTAACATATGTAGGAAACCAGGCTTTTTTCTGAGGTTGCCTATCTTAGAAACCATCATGGAGAACATGGTACATAGTGGGTAAAATGCAAGAAATGCTCAGGGACTTTGAGGCCTGTGCCAACAATTGAGAATCTGAGTCTCTGACTCAGGGGGGACGTGTAAGACCATTTAAACAGTCCCGGACTGGGGACTTAGAATCTCTTCTAAGATCCGGACAAGGCTCATTAGTTCCGTGTGAGTGCAGCCCAGGCGATGGGGAACTCACTACCTTATGAGACTGTGCATAGGAAACTCCCCGCATTTCCCAGCATATTCTCTGTTGTTTGCCAGCTGGGAAATGTAACTGCCTAACAACTACATCCTCTAATGGAGACCAGACCCCAGTATTATAGAAACGTTTATGACCACACGAGACAGATCTGTGGAACATTTAAGTAGATTTGGGGCATTCTCGGAAGCAGAGAGATGGGACAGCACACTCGTTGAGTGAGTTTCAGAATCACACAGACGTCGTTTTGAGTTCTGCTCTGCCACTCACCCATGTCCTTGGGTAAATCAACCTCCAAGCCTCAGTTTTCTCATGTATGACGTGGAATTAATCATTTCTCCTTCACATGAGGATCAAATGAAGTAAAGCAAGGAAAACACTTGGTGCCCAGCACTTCCACATAGTATTCCTTTATTTATTTAGTTTTTAGAGAGGGAGAGAGGGGAGGAGGGGCAGAGAGAGAGAATCTGAGCTCGGAGCCCAACGTGGGGCTCCATCCCACGACCCATGAGATCAAGACCTGAGTTTAAACCAAGGGTCGGATGCCCAGCCAACTCAGCCCCACAGGCACCCCGGGAGAGAGAGGATCTTAAGCAGGCTGTGCACTCACACAACCCTGAGATCATGACCTGAGCCGATATCCGAGAGTCGGGATAAGCCACCCAGGCGCCCCTAGTATTTGTTTAACGGATGGGAGCCAATATCTCATGGGAAGGGGTGTCTTACAGGGTAGGCGCTCAGGGATTTTTATTGAGCATTAAAGGGAAAAGTGACTCTAGAATTTAGGGACACATGGATTGACAATTTGTTTCCCCAAGCCAGGTTATTTCTGTTAGTGGGTTTTACCCAGGGAGTCAGCACTCAAGAGAAGGAAGTTCCTAGCTGAGATGCTGGCAGCTGGGAACTGTTTCTGGAGTCCATTGAGTTCTTGGGGAGTTGTCTTGACTTTGTGAAAATTAGAACAAGCTTAATGGTACAAGCTGCTCTTTTAACTTCCTAAACATGTTCATATTCACTTGCTCATTGATCTTCAGGTACGCTGTGAGATGGACATGAAATAATGATCCCATTTAGCAAGTAGGGAAACCAAGGCTCAGAGAGGTAAAGTATTTTATGCTTTAGAGTTTAGCTGCTGAGAAAACACCTATGGGCTCCCACCCTACCCATCACCAATTCCTGGTTCTTGAATCTTCCCTTTGGTGCCTGGGACAGGACATTAACTGCTCTGGGCCTCAGAGCACCAGCTTCTCTTCCTCCTCCCCAGATGCCTTTCCAGGCTCCTGCAACTCTGAGGACGTAGTTTCTATGCTTCCTCTAGTACCACCCACCATCAAGTCCACCGTTCCTGCTTTCTCTTGTGCTGACCCATTCAACAAATGCTAGCTAAGGACCAAAATACTGTGTGCCAGGCCTGGTGCTAGGTGCTTGGGGTACAAAATGAACAAAACATAGTCCATATCCTCAAGTTCAGTCTGGTGTGGGGGAGGGGAGGAAGACATCATCAGCTGTTTCCAAACAGTGTGACGTACAAAGAAATGGAACATGAGGGTATCTGGGGATCCCAAAGGAGGACTGCCAAAGTCTGTGTGGGGTATGCTAGTTGGTTTCTTGGAAGTGTCATTCAAATTTTCCTAAAGAATGAGTAAAAGTCAACCAGAACACATAGCAGCAGAATCCAAGGGAGGCAGAAGCATGGCAGTTCAGGTTTTGTGAGCAGTATGAGGATAGGTTATGAGAGCTGATGCTCAGCAAGGGCCAGATCACACAGGATACTGTCAGCCTGAGCTCTATCTTGTGGACTATGAGGAGCCACTCCAGGGCAGAGATGGGATGTGGAAGTGGGGGAAGGGGCCAGGGATGATGCTCAGGATTCCAGCTGGGGTGAAGAGGCCCAGGATGGACAACCTTGGGCAGTGGGCAGGGCAGGACATGTTGGTTTCACTGCACAGATGGAGAAATTGAGTCTCAGGGGAGTGGAACATACCCAGGTCAGGGGCTCAGCACTGTGTGTCTCAGTGGGTGTTCAGTGCCACCTTGAAGTGCTAGCATGCTCCGGGGCTCAGTGGCAGTCCCTTTTCTTCTCTGCTCTCAGTCCCTACAACAGCACTTCTCAAACTTCAGTGTGCACACAAACCGTATGCCGATCTTGTTCAAATGTAGAATCTGACTGAGTAGGTCTGGGGATGGGGCTGAGATTCCGTGTTTCTACCAAGTTCCCAGATGCTGCTGCTGCTGGTCTGTGGGCCACACTTGGAAAAGCCCAGCCTCTTGGCTCTATAAACTTCCTCCCAGCTAGTGACCAAGATTTATACTTCCAATCCAGACCTCTCTCCAGAACTCCAACTTCTGGTTACAACTCTTAGTTGACATCTCTACTTGGGTATTTAAAAGGTATCTCCCACAGAATTCTCAAACCTGTTCCTCCACATTTCCCTCCGTGTTCAACTGCTCAAGTCAAAAATCTGGAAGATACCGTAAGAATCTCCTTTCTCTCTTAGTCTCTCTATCCAAACTGCCAATAAATGCTGTCTACTTTACTTATAAAGCATATCCTGCCTGTTCACTCCCTCCCCATGCCCTCTCCCACTTTCCTAGTCCAGGCCACCCCATCTCTCATCTGAGCCACGGCAGTAGCCACCGATCCGTCACTCTGCTTCCTGCCTCCCCCGTCCCCCCATTAACTCTCTACACATGAGTCAGAGCCATCTTTTAAAAATGTAAATCAAATCATGTCACTCTTCTGCTTAAATTCTTCTAGGAGCTTACATTTTACTTGGAATTAAACCCTAATCCCTTTCCCTGGGCCACAAAGCCCAGCATGACCAGCCCCACCTTCCTTTCCAACCTCATCTCACGCAAACCCCCTGGCTCTGATATCACAACCACTTTGGCTTCTCTTTGGTCCCTCCCTGAGCATGCCCAGGCTGTTTCCTCCTTGGAAACAGTGTTTCCATGCCCACCTCCTTTGCTGCCCACTCTGCCCCGCCTCCCAGTCTTGGAGAGCCCCTTATCATTCAATCTCAGCTTCTGGGTCACCTCCCCAAAGAGGCCTTCCTGATCATGCCATCTCCTATCCCAATTTAATTCTGCGGATGTCTTATCCATAGCTGACCTCAGTTTTTTAATTGTCCATTTCCCCTATTAGGAGGAAAGACCCATGAAAACAATGACCTTGTTTTCTACTTGCTTCCCCAGTATCTGGAGCAGGGCCAAGGTGGGTGCTCAGAAAATACTTAGTGTGGACAAAACGTCATTCCCCTCTCTGAGCCTCTGTTTCCCCATCTATAAACAGAGTTGATAATAGACTAGCATTAAACCAGATATACATGTAAAGCCCAGGCACAGTGCCTGGCACTTGGTCGCTGGGGGCTAATAATACCATGACTCTTATTAATACCATAATGGAATCCCCTGGCAGGAATACGCAGGAAGGGCCGGTGGGACTCCCACATGCTCCCCAAATGACCTGAGCTCCAAGCAGCTGGGCTCATTGGCCCTGGTCCATTTCTTGTTGCTGCCAAAGTCCTCAACACCCAGTAGCAGAGAGGGGAAATTCAGGGATGAAAAGCGGAGGCGAGCGTGCTTCAACTCAACTGCAAATTTATTAGAAAGGCCGTGGACAGATGAACCCTGAGTAACCAGCTGAGGAAGAAATGAAAAAGAGCCCCTGCCTCTCTCGGCCCGCCCCACAGGCCTCCTGTGAACTCTGTCCTGGAGCAGACTCCAACACAAGTCCGCCCAAAAGTGCTTCCTGGATCCTCCTCCTGCGGCTGCCCCATCTCCCTGCGGGGAACCCCCTGGCCGAGCCGGTGTAGATGCTGGTGCCTGAGCTGGGGGCCACGGGGTCCTGGTCCTCTCTTCCAGCAGGAAGAGGTTTAGAGCGACCCCGCCACCCGCCAGCAGAACAGAACGGAAAAGGAGCTGACTGCGAATAGAGCAGGTTCTGCTAAACAGCCGAGGGCTCTGGAAGGTGGTGCCGGACTGCCTCGGAGGTACATGCAGATGGCTGCAGATGGCCCGTCGTGGGGTGCCCCGGGGTAGGACACCAAAGCTCTAAGGATGCTCAGCCGCAGAGAGCCTTGGTGTGACTCAGTGCCCCTCCTGGGGCTGCACTGGCTATTTCTGCTCCCAGAAAGGCAAATGGATCTTGTAAAAAATCCATGGCGGTTTTTGCCACTTTTTTCCTTAAAAAAAGATGAGTTTGTACAGTGAATTGATTTCAACCAGCAGAGCATGAGCCGAGAAGAGTCCATCCTGGGGAAGGAGAAGGCACTTCTCACACCCTCGGTGGGGGTGATCTGGGCTGGCTGCTTCCTGGGCCCCTTGGGGCTCCGCTCCCGCTGGCCCCGTGACTCAGGCCTGCTCCGTCGGGGAAGTATGCGGCCTCCATCGAGCCAGCGCCGCCCTGCGGCCCGGACGCTCTGGCTTCTCACAGGGTGGTGGACGGCAGCTTCCTCACCCGCCGCTGGGCCAGGATCGATGACTCGATGGGCTTCAGCTGAGGGGTGGGCTTGGAGCTGTTGAGTGCGGAGTAGGTAGCTGCCATGGCCCCCTGGGAGAGAAGCGGGGCGGTCAGACCACAACGGCGGCCGGTGCGGGGACATGCGCACCCCAGCCACTCTCAGTGTTCCACACCCGCCCGGCCCCCTGTTAATCCAGCCTTGGCGGTCCTTCATGGTCAGCAGTCCTGCCTCCTCCATCAGACTGGAGGCTTCACAGGTCAGAGCCTGGGTCCCCCAGAGGACCGTGGACACCCTCGCATATTAGACGGGAGCTCCCTGAGGACAGATAGATACGGCATCTGCAGCCTATGCTGCCCAAGTTCTTGCCCTTGGAACCCTGGCCTGGGCCCCCAGAGGCCCAGCAGCCCGGAGTGGCCGTACCTTCACAAGTTGCAGGTCCTGGTGGGACAGCTGGCTCTGAGGGAGCTTGTCTTTCTGGGTGATCCATGGGTGCTGCAGGACCTGCTTGGCTGTGAGGCGCTGGTGAGGGTCCACGTGCAGCATCTTGGACACCAGGTCCTGCGGGCGCGGCGGACAAGACGGTTGGTGGAGTTGGCAGCGGAGCACACAGCTGTGCCCCCTGATGAGAAGCGGGCGAGCGGCCCCCTCCTGCCATCTCCCGCCGTCTCCCGCCGTCTCCAGCCTGAACCCTCCCGGTCGCCCCTGTAATCCATCCTCCACATCGCTCCAAGGCCTCCCCAAGCACATGCCCTTCTTTGGGACTTCTTCCTGGAATGTCCTTTCCTTTCTCTTTCACCTTCTAGAAGCCATGCAGGAAGGTGGGGAGAACCTAAGACTGAGATCAGGCAGACTCAGGTTCCAAACTGGCCTCTTCTGCTGATCAAGTGAGTATCCTGGGCAAATTACTTCAACACTCCGAGCCTCAGTTTCCCCTCTGAGAAAGAGGGAGGGCAACAATATCTGCCTCATAAGGCTGATATGAGGCACTATTTATTAAGGGCTCGACCCGTTGTCTGGCACAGAGGCTCCCATAACTGGAAGCTTGCTAATACTGAGAGCTCAAATGCTCCCTCCTCTGAGAAGGCCTCTCTGCTTGACGTGGTCGGTAGCTCGGCTCCATGCCTCCAGCGCCTGCACCCCTGGAGGAGGACTTGCCTTTCTCTGCTGCCTGGCATCTCTGTTCCTTGTATGCAAGCCCCGATCTCTCCCCACACCCGGTTCCCTCAAGGCAAGGGCTGTGATTATGCAGCCTCTGTCCCCTCACAGGGCTCAGAACATGGGAAGGGCTGTGAATGATCACCAAGTTGTCCAAACAAGGTAGGACGGCAGTCTGCCTGGGAACCTTCCACTTGGAGAAATATAGCAACAGCGATTTGTGGAACATTCCACTTGAAGAAACGAGGTTGCAGGTTACCTCTTCATGAACTGCTAAAAAGCCCTGGGATGGGACCCTGCCTCCCCACCCCAAATGAGCTGGGCCTCACAGACTCACCTTGGCTGTCTCTGAAACTGTGTTCCAATTTCCCCCACTCAGGGTGAACTTCCCACTGCCGATCCGGGTCAGGATTTCCTCCGGTGTGTCACTGGGTCCATTGGCAAATGGAGTGTATCTGGAGAAAAGTCCACCCAGTTGGGGTATAGCCTCTGGCCTCCATCCTGGGGCTAGGGGTGGGGGTCGGGCGCTGTTTCTCCCTTCAGGCTGGGTACTCCCCAGGGCGGTGCCTTCCCCTTCCATGTGGGGCTCCCAAAGGCAGGGCTGAGTCTCTCCCCTCAGCCAAGCACCAGCCCCGCCTGTGCACTAGGGCTGGAGGGAGGGCCGGGGAGAGGGGCCGCTCACCCCGCCAGCATGGTGTACAGCAGAATGCCCAGGCTCCAGATGTCGCAGCCTTCATCGTAGCCCTGGCGTTTCAGCACCTGGCAGGAAGGAAGGCAGGGGAGGGTGGTTAGTCTGAGGGGCAGCAGCAAGTGGCCCCATATGCTCGTGTGCTGCTCCCCAAAGGGCAGGACAAGGATCCCAACCATGGGCTGGATCCTCCCTTGGTACCGAAGCCAAGACCATACAGACTGGAATCCTGGCCCACGTGGGGCCTCTGTAAAAGGGCACAAGGCCTCCTGTGCCAGGCTCCCCGGAGCACTCACCTCGGGGGCCACAAAGTTGGCAGTGTAGCAAGGTGTCATGAGGAGCCCATTCTCAGCCCGCAGCTGCTTGGCAAAGCCAAAGTCGCAGATTCGCAGGCACTCGGGGTTCCCAGACTCGTCCACGTACAGGATGTTGCTGGGCTTGAGGTCCCTATGAACAACCTAGGGGCAGGGGGTCCGGTCAGTTCTCAGTGTGGGCAGGCTGCTAGTGGCCCAGGTCAACTGCCAGGGATGAGACAGTTAGGAAGACGGGCCCAGAGAGGGACAGAAGGACCCAGAATCTGAAAGGAAGGGAAGGGGCTGAAATGGGGCCCTTAGTGCTGCTGGTACTGCCGACTTGAATTTCGTGTGGATGTCTGCGAGGCAGCCCTAATTTCACCTGTCCACACCAAACTCTACTTATTTCTCCCCTCAAGTCTGCTCATCACAGTTTTCTCCCTAAAGACAACTCCACCGATGCTTCCCATTGCTTGGGTCAAAATCTTGAGTCCTCCTCAATTCCTCTTTTTTTCTTATATTCCTCAATCAAGGCATCAGTAAGCTCTGCTGTCTCTACCACTGAAATATATCCAGAGCCCAACCACTTTTCAACCCCTCTACTGGCAGCACTGATCCCAACCAGGGACGCTATCATCCCTCACCTGTGTTACGGCAACCACCTCCTAACTGGTCTCCCTGCTTCTGTCCTGCCTCCTACAGTCCTAAATATAGCAGCCAGGGCGCCTGGGTGGCTCACTTGGTTAAGCGTCTGCCTTCGGCTCAGGTCATGACCCGGGGTCCTGGGATCGAGCCCCGTGTCGGGCTCCCTGCTCAGAGGGGAGCCTGCTTCTCCCTCTCCCTCTGCAGCTCCCCTTGCTTGTGTGCACGCTCTCTCTCTCTCTTTCAAATAAATAATCTTTTTTAAAAATACATACATACAGGGCGCCTGGGTGGCTCAGTTGGTTAAGCGACTGCCTTCGGCTCAGGTCATGATCCTGGAGTCCCGGAATCGAGTCCCACATCGGGCTCCCTGCTCAGCAGGGAGTCTGCTTCTCTCTCTGACCCTCCCGACCCTCCCCCCTCTCATGCTCTATCTCATTCTCTCTCTCAAATAAATAAATAAAATCTTTAAAAAAAAAAAAAAAACATACATACATACAGCAGCCAGAGGGATCCTGTTAAATTAAGTCAGATCATGTCATCCTGGCTGGAACCCCCCCAAGGCTTCCCCTTTTAAGAGGCAGAGGCCTTCCAAAGGCCTACATGGCCCCACCTGATCTTTCCCCTGCCCCTCACCCACATCTCTTGCACTCTGTTGTCCTCTAGCACCCTCCTCCTTGCTCAATCAGCTTCAACCACACCAGCCTCTTTGCACTTCCTTCAACATGCCAAGCACACTCCTGCCTCAGGGCCTTTGCACTCACTGTTCCCACTTTCAGGAACATTCTTCCCTCAAGCATCTGCCTGGCTCATTCTCTTGTTTCTTTCAGGTCTCAGCTCAAATGTTACCTTATCAGTGGGGACTTCCCTGGACCATTCCATATAAAATAGCAAATACCAACCAGTACTCCTTAGGCTCCTCATCCTGCTTTATTTTTATCCATAGCATTTACCTCCATTTGACATAATATTTACTTAATTGTTTTTCTGAATCCACCCACTGGAATATAAGTTCCATGAGTGTTTTGTCCACTGCTGTATCTCAACAGTTAAAACAGTTCCTAGCACACAGTAGGTATTCAAGGAGCATCTGTCCAATGTCATTCAGGCCTGAAGCAAATGACTCCTCTGGCCCCCCTCTGCTCCTCTGTAATCTGAGGGCTGAACCACTCCACTTTCCATCCTCCCCCCGTCCCTCTGTAGGGTTCTATGTAGAGCCAATCCTCCATTACCTCATTATCGACAACTCTCAGATCGCCAACCCTAGCCCAGAACTTTCCTGAGTCCAGAATCATATAGCTGCTTGCCAGAGATCAACCACTGAATGTTCCACAGACCCTCGAACCCAACACATCCCAGACTAAACTCGGTCTCACCCTCTTGCTCCTCCTCCCATAAGCTAATAGGGTGTTGACAAAAACCTTCAATGGCTCCCTACTACCTGCAAGATAAAGCCCAAAGTCCCCATCCTGGTGTGGGAGAGTCAGTTATCCATTCCAGCCTCACTGTCCACCACAACCCCTCAAGTGTCCTGAGCTCAGGCCAATGGAGGCTCCCTCGACCATAACCGTATCTGTCTGTGGAATGGCTGCTCACCTCTAGCACCCCAGCACAGAGCAAATGCTAAGTGAACTCTGTGCAATGAATGAACAAATCCACCTCTAAAACACATAGAGATCTTGCAGGTGAGGTTAGTTGACTCTCACAGATTAGCTGGCTTTATGAGATGATCCTTTCATAGCCCCAGTTGAGCCCCAAGCCCTCTAGCAGGTGCCTGTGGGGCAGGTAGGTTGGAGGGTAGACATGGCCCTGACAGTCTACCTCCACAGAGGGCACAGTGCCGGATGAGGAGAGGGCTACACCGGCAGGGTGGTCTGGGTGACACCTGCGAACTGTATCCACACTCTTGGGAAGCCCCTTCCTGGGCTGTGCCTGACCAGCTCCTAGGGCTCTGTCCTTCTGATACAATCATATGGCCCCAAAGACAAGGCCAGACCCCAAGAATGTAGACTCTCTTCCCTGCGGAGGGCCCAGCCAAGCTTTCCAGAGGTCAGGGATGCTCAGCCTGGCTGAGGGTATGAGTGATCTTCCTGGTTTCCAAAGTATTCTCCTGCCCATGGTCTCACGGGGGCTGCCGTGATGCCTACGTCAGTGGGCAGGGCAGGGACTGCCGGCTCTATTCTCCAGAGAAGGAAGCCAGGGCTGTGAGAAGAGAATGGACTTGCTCATGTAAACAAGAAGCAGAGGTAGGGCTTGAACCCAGCTCTGACCTTAATTCCACAGTCTGCAGTTTGGTGTGACAATGACACTTTTGGGAAACTGGGATACGGAAGTTTTCGCTCTTTATCCTGCCGTCACACAACACAGAGAAGCGGCAAACGCCTCCAGGTACTGTGGCTCACTACAGCAGGAAGCCCCCCCCCCCGGCCCGGTGATTCTGATACCTGTCCCCCCCCACCCCGGGTGTGTGTGGGGGGAGGGGTAGCGCAGGCTCCCATCCCCCTGCCCTGAAGACCACAACAGGCGGGGCAAGCGAGGAGCGAAGCCAGGCCGAGATGGAGCCAGGCCAACCAGTCTAGGGGGCAGCTGTGACCTACTCCGCTCCAGCTGACAGTCCCCGCGTGGCAACTCAGGCCCAGGTTTCAAAAGGAGCCCAGTTACCCGACTCAACCAAACCCAAAGGAAAGAAACCACCCCAAGCCTGCAGGCCAAACAAAATGCGCATGCAGGTCAAATGCAGCCAGCGAGCAGTAGGCTGCGGCCTCTGGCAGAGCTGTGATTTCAGTCGGGCCAGAGTGCGAATCCTGCCTTTAGCAGCCTGTGTGATCTTGGGCGTGTCACTTAAGCTCTCTAGACCTCAGTTTTCTCACCTGGGAAATGGGGCTGGTGATAGTGCTGAGGCCAGAAGGAGCATATGAGTATATGAGTTATGTACCGGGACTATTTAGCGCCGGGCTTGGGAAATGGCAGCTGTGGTCACAGTGACTCCAGCACTCCCCGGGCTGACCCCACCGCCGGGCTGGACCTTAAGCTACAGAGCGCGCTTGTTAAGAAGCACTCAAAGGGGCGCCTGGCTGGCTCGGTCGTTTGGGCGGCTGCCTTCAGCTCACGTCATGATCCCAGGGTCCTGGGGTCGAGCCCCGCATCGGGCTCCCTGCTCGGTGGGGAGCCTGCTTCTCCCTCTCCCTCTGCCGCTCCCCCTGCTCGTGTGCTCGCGCACACGCTCTCTCTCTCTCTCCCTCAAATATTTATTTGAGGGAGAGAGAGAGAGAGTGAGAGAGCATGAGCAGGCAGGAGGAGCAGAGGGAGAGGGAGAAGCAGACTCTCTGTTGAGCAAGGAGCCTGATGCGGGGCTCAACCCCAGGACCTTGGGATCATGACCTGAGCTGAAGGCAGGCGATTAAATGACTAAGCCACCCAGGCACCCCAAATAAATAAAATCTTTAAAAAAAGAAGCACATAAGATTAGAGGACAACAAGGACAGGCAAACTAGAGGACTGGGAAGCCGGATTAGCGAGGAGACTTTTACTTACCCCTGAGCCTCAGCTCCCTCACCTCTACAATGGGCATGATGACAGTCCCCACTTCCAACTGTCTGTCGGAACAGTTAGGTGAGTTGGTATGTAAAGTGCTTAGAACTCTGTCTGGCCTGTGGGAACTGCTGTGTAGCGCCCGCTACCATTAGCAGCCACCTCTGTCGTCCTCCCCGTCACTGGAGGATGTGGCGCCTGGGACCAGCCACACACACACACACACACACACACACACACACACTGAAGTTCTTTTATGTAAATCATCTGGTTAAACAGAGAAGCCAAAGTGTGACTCTCTACTGACTTCTCCAACAGGCTGTCCCGGGCTCAGTGGGGCCCTTCTGGCGACAACATGAGGGAAGCTAGGCATAAAAGGACTCCACGTGTTCAATAAAGAACTCTTGCAAAATAAGATGAAAAAGACAGACAACCCAATTTTTAAAAATAAACATAGGACTTGAACAGGCAATTCATGAAAGAGGCTGTCCAAAATGACAATAAACACACAAAGAGGGGCTCAACTTCACTGGTCATCAGGGAAATGCAAATGAAAACAGCAACGAGAAAGCCCTCCCCACCTACCGGAACAGCTAGGATTCAAGCCATGCAATAACCCAAGCCTGGGCAAGGACCAGAACTCCCGCACGCTCTGGAGGGGCTGTAAGCGGGCAAAACAGCTTTGGAGAACTGTTTGGCATCAGCTGCTAAAGATGAACATACACACACACACATACACACACACTGCAACCCGGAGGGTCCACTGCTAGGTGTGCACACAGCGTCACAATACCCATGGGTGGTCACCAAAAGACAAGCGCTAGAATGTCACGGCAGCATTATTTACTTGTCATCATCGAAAACTAATAACAATCCAGAGTCCCTTAACAGCAAGAAGGGACCACAGAAGCATTGTCTGTTCATACAGCAGAAGTTACACCGCAATGAGGATGAGGGAGCGACAGCCGCACGACGACATGGAGGATTCGCAGAGCCAGAGGCAACAGGGGAGGGAGGTGTTTGTAAAATTCAAAGACAAGCAAAACGAATCGAAGCTGTTAGCAGTTAGCTTAGAATGGTCATCCTTGGGAAGGGGGCAGGGACTGGCAGGGATATGACGGAATTCGGGGAAACTGGAAAAGCTCTGATTTTTTTTTTTCTTTAAGATTTTATTTATTTATATGACAGAGAGAGACACAGCGAGAGAGGGAACACAAGCAGGGGGAGTGGGAGAGGGAGAAGCAGGCTTCCCGCGGAGCAGGGAGCCTGATGCGGGGCTCCATCCCAGGACCCCGGGATCATGACCTGAGCCGAAGGCAGACGCCTAATGACTGAGCCACCCAGGCGCCCCAAAAGCTTTGATTCTTGATCTGGGTGCCGGTTATGTGGGTGTATTCACTTTCTGAAAATTTACTGACTTGAATGTTGGGATTCGTGTTTATGTCATACTTCAATAAAAAGGTAACATTAAAACAAATAGAAAGTCCCAGTGGACCCTGTTGCTGGTCATCCCCTTCCCATCCCTCTTAGGAGAGTCCCAGCTTCTAAACCACAGATACTGCCAATTCATAATCAGCTCAAAGAATCTCCCTCCAAATACCTCAATGAGAGTTTCCCATTTCCTCATCATCTCCCCTGGTATTTGGAAAGGGCCAGAAACTTTAGAGACCCACAGACTCGCAACGTTGGGAAAGAGACCACTTTCTCCCATAACACTGCCCCCCCACGTGGTTGTCTGTACTTGGAGTTTATATGTCCTTAGTAGAGGAGGCAGCTCTCACTCTACAAAGTCCTTCCTTGCTTTGAGCTTGACCCATTGGAAACTCACTGCTTTGGCTCTGTCTTCTAAACCTTCTTGGGGGTAACTTTAACTAGTACTCACTTGAGAACAAAACAGGAAAAGGAAACATTTACTACCTGACCTGACATATTTAAATATTAGTCTATTTGCACTGGCCATTTCAAAAGCCAAAACCACTTCGAACATGACCATTAAAACGGTACATGTGGTAACCAAATTGAAGCTCTGATTCTTTTTTTTTTTTTTAAAGATTTTACTTACTTTTTTTGTCAGAGAGAGAGAGAGCACAAGCAGGGGGAGCGGCAGGCAGAGGGAGAGGGAGAAGCAGGCTCTCCGCCAAGCAAGGAGCCCGATGTGGGACTCGATCCCAGGACCCTGGGATCATGACCTGAGCCGAAGGCAGACGCTTAACCGACTGAGCCACCCAGGCATCCCACTCTGATTCTTTTTTACAAAAGAATCCCCCTCATAAATTAGACCGAATCAGACATGGCCATCTTTGCAAACCCTAATGAACTGACTGATGCAGGCAAAGATCGTGAAAGGATGAAACCATTGCATGAGAGGTTGGTGAGGGTCTTCACAGTACACCGTCGGGCTCACCCCCTGCCTGCCACCCATTCACCCATCCCTAGACTGTTACCACCTGAGGGCACCAATGACTAATGGGGGCAAAGTGACGCTGTGCTTGGGGATGTGATGCCGTGTGAAGTACACCACACCTCCCATGAAGTGTTTTCTAACTCCTTGCTTCTGAAAAGAAGTTGAAGCAGAATATAATTAAGATTTTAGAAATAGAGGCAATAGAGAAACAATTAAAATGATGCCATAGGGCACCTGGGTGGTTCAGTCGGTTAAGCGTCTGCCTTCGGCCCAGGTCATGATCCCAGGGTCCTGGGCTCGAGTCCCCAGTTGGGCTCCCTGCTCAGTAGGGTCTGCTTCTTCCTCTGCCCCTCCCCCCGCTCGTGCTCTCTCTCTCTCTCTCTCAAAAATAAATAAAATCTTAAAAACAAAAGAGAATGCTTTTAAAAAAATGATGCCATAAGGAAGCAAACAGACACATTCAGAATGTGGGACATTCCACAGAACTGATCTCTTCAACTAGTCAGCGGCATAAAAAAGGGAGGTTTTACTATGGAGGTTATGTGGATGTATATATTTAACAAAACTCTTCGGGTTATACACTTAAGCTCTACCATGTGCAAAATTTATCTCCGTTTTTGAAAAGAGACTTAAGGGATTTAACAAGTGAAGGAAAGGTGTAAATCTTACAGAGATTGTGATTCCAATATACTAATGGCAAAAAGATTTTTTGAAAGGACAATAGGGAAATGTATCTACTGACTAGGTACTATGTGAACACAAGTAATTGTTAATTTTGAGAGTTGTTATGAAAGAAAATGTCTTTTTTAGGGTTAGAGATATACAACTAAGATTGTGTGAGGTCTGAGATATGCTTTAAAATACTTTAATTATAGGTATTTATGGGTCAAGTGTCATAATGTCTGTAACTTCCTTTCAAATGCATCTGTAAAAATATATATTTATATGCAGAGATAAGGATATAGAGGTAGAGACAAAGACAGAAACAGAGATAAAGAAAATGTGGCAGACTGTTAAGATTTGGTGAATCTAGAAGAGAAATGGTTTTCATAAGATTCTTTTAACTTTTCTATAGATTTGAATGTTTTCCTCAATAAAAGGTTGGGAGAAATACTTCAGCAACAACAAAAAAAGAAAGAAAGAGAGGGAAGGAAGAAGAGGAAGGAAGGAAAGAAGGAAGGAAGGAAAAGGGAAGAAAGAAAAAAGAAAAGAAAGAGAGGGAGGGAGAGAGGGTAGAAAGGAGATAAAAATCTCAACAATTCTTTAATCTGGGTGATGGGATCTGGAGGTTCATTATACTCTTCTCATAGTTTTGTATATACTTAAAAATTTTGACAATAGAAAGTTAATTTAAAAAAAAAAAGGCACAGCAATGATCTGGCCCTATTCCTCCCTAGGCAGCATTTTCCACGGGGCTGCTGTGGCCCGCGGAGCCTTCCAAGGGCAGCGAGGTGGCAGCTCCCGCTCTCCTGAGTTCGCAGATGAGGAAACGGCTCAGAGGTGAGAGGCCTTCCCAACAGTACACACAGGACTTGGACACAGCCGATCACTGGATTCCAGAACCTGCATTCTTAACCCCAACGCTGTCTGACCGCGAGCACCCCAAAACATCATCTTGTCCAGAGAGAAACTCACGCTAACTCTATTTTCATCTTCTATACACACCACAGGAAATCTTCCACCTCCATCCCATGCAATGATAAAGGCCAAGTCGTATGGTTTGGACAAATACCTCTTCTCCAGCACCTGCTGTCTTTCCCGCAGCATTTCCTCCTGCATCCACCTCCTCTGTCCTAGCAGCCGAACCCCCAACCAGATTCAACTCCCTGCTGACCCTGCAGCTTCCTAACTCACAGACCCACACCCGCTCTGCAGCCCCTCAACCACGTTCCTCAGTCAGACATTCTGGCTCTATTCTTCTCTGGCTGTGTGACCTTGGGCAAGTCACCTCACATCTCTGAGCCTTGGTCTTCTTACCTGTAAAGTGGGGCCAATAACAGTACCTACCTCCTAGGTCTGTTGTGAAAATCAGCTGAGATAGCGTAAGGAAAGAACTTAACATGGTGCCGGGCACGCAGCAAGGACTGTGTTAACATTCCTTTTCACCACCCGGCCTCATCTCTCCCTCCTTCCCTTCCTTACATCCATCCCCTTACCCCCCCCCCCCCACATCGTCTCCCCTCTGGCTGGCTGCCTGAAGACAGCTCCTGCCTGGGCCAGCCATGGCTCATGCACTCTGCTGATGGTAAGACCCTCAGCAGCCCGCCATCCCCACTGGCTGCCCCCTACCGCGGACTTACCCCCTGGGAGTGCAGGTACTCCACGGTTTTGCTGATGGTGTGCAGGACAAAGCTGGCCTCCCGCTCTGAGAAGAATTTCTGCCGCAAGATCTTGTCTAGCAGCTCCCCACCCCGCATCAGCTCTGTCACCAGGTACACATGTTTGCCATCATCGTACACCTGTCAGAGACCTCACCGTCAGGGCCCTCCCCTCCATGCCAGGCCTGGGTCCCTTGGTTACCCGTTCACCAGGCCAGGAAAGAAGGACATGAGCCTTGGATATGTGTTCTGCTCCGTGCTTCAGTGGCCCTCGTGGGGCCACTTCTCTGGGCCTCTGTCCTCCCTAGACAGGAGGATATTGGCCCTGGTCCCCCAAGGGGCAGGAAAGCGGTCAGAGAAGGCCCGAGTCGGAAGTGGAGAGCCTTGGGGCGCAGCCAGACTGGAGGCACAAAGATCCTTCCCTCCCACGAGCAGAGGAAAATCCGAAGTCAAAGGAATGGCAGTCCTGAGACAACTCCCAGAGTTGAGCGCCCCAGGCCCCATCCCGGTCTCAAGGACCCTCCCACTCACATCTTTCAGCGTGATGATGTTGGGGTGCTGCCCGTACCGCAGAAGAATCTCAATCTCTTCTGAGGGATCCCGCTTGCTCTTGTCGATGACCTGAGGAAAGGGGGCACATGGGCGACAGCAGGGGGACATTCTCCAGAGTTCCTCCCTGCCACAGAGCCCACACGGCAGGGCTTGGAGGGGGGTCTCAGCCGCATTCCTTTCACCCACCCAGAGAGCCTAAGGCACCCCCCCTCCCCCGCCAAAGGGCCAGGGCTACACTGGCCTCCCCCCAGCCCAGCAGCCTTGGCTGGGACATGGTCAAGAGGCCCACCTTGACAGCGTACTCCGTATTGGTGGCCTTGTGGACACAGCGCTTGCACACGGAGTAGGAGCCCACACCGATCATCTCCTTTACGACGTAGCCGTCGCTAAAAACCAGGTTCTTCCCGTGGAGTTGCTGGAGGAGACCAACAGGCGGGGCTGAGCCTCTGCTCTAGAACGCAGCGGTCGTCCCCCAGCGCCCGAGGCCTTGGCGCAGTGGAGGTGGCACCAGGCAAGAGCTGGAGGCCTGGGGCAGCATCTGGGTCCTGTAACCTCGAGCAAAAATCTCCCTCTGGGCCTCGGCTTTCTACTCTATATGGGCACACGCAGTGGCTCCAGGCTGTGGTCAGACGGGGGTGACGAGGGCAGGCAACAGAGTCACCACACGCACGTCAA
The DNA here is from genome assembly GCF_004348235.1 of Phoca vitulina. Lineage (NCBI taxonomy): Eukaryota > Metazoa > Chordata > Mammalia > Carnivora > Phocidae > Phoca > Phoca vitulina. Next base: position 81,425,218 of record NW_022589705.1, read on the forward strand.
GAGGTCTGTGGCTCTGAGAACGCTGGGCAGGCCTGAGGGACGTCGGGGCCCTGAGCTGGGTCCCGGCGCTGCCACTTCCTGTGAACCTGCGGGAGCTGCCTCCCCCTTCTGGCGTGTCAGAGCCCGGGTCGTGAGGTGTCTTAAGGTTCTGAGCCATTAACAAGAGCAAATACTTCTGTGGTGCTTAGTGTGGGGCAGGAACCATTCTCAGCACTTTTCAGCAGTGACCACATGCCCTGTGACAGCCCTGGTTCATGCCTGTTGTCCTTACACCCAGTCTGGTGTATTGTCTGTCCTGGACAAAGGTGTCCAGCTGTATAATAAATTACATGGTCACCTTAACTTTCGCACACAACCACCTATGGAGAAGGTTCTATCATCACCCCCATTTACAGCTGAGGGAACCGAGGCCCTGGGAAGGTAAATGTCTCACTCAAGGTCCTTTACCTTAGAAGCTCTGAACCCGGGCAATGAGCTCCGGAGTCTACACTCAGGCCTCTCACTTCTAAATCTCCCACGGAGCTGGGAAAGTGCACTCATGGGGGACAAATGTGAGGAAACCTGAGCCCTCTGCCCCCCGTCCCCGTCAGGGACCTGTCAGCCACCCCACAGCACTAGCACCCTGGGCACCCCTCACATTTATTTATCTAGGCTTTACAACGTCCCCGGCTCTGTGCTCGGACATTTCTATCCACGTGGCCATCCAAGCAGAGAAACTGGGGCCCAAGGAGGTTGGGAGGCCCACCGGACTACACAGTGACAGTCAGGGTTTGATCTCCAGAGCCTGTGCCCTCAGCTGTTCTGCCCTGGCGGCTCCCGGGGAGGGAAGACAACGGAGCAGCAGTCTCCCGCCCCCCTCACCTGTACCACTGAGTGCAGTGGGGCCTGTGTGGCCCGAGGCTTGCCGTCGTCCTCCATCAGGCCAGTGGCCACGAAGCTGAAGCCACGGAACAGCTGATGGGCACCAGCACTGGGGGGGATGCCCGGGGAGTCTGCAGGGGTGGGAGGGAGATGTGACCCTGAGAAGGTGCCCTTGACCATGGGGCTTCCAGGCCTGCCTCAGCAGCTGGCTGTGGAGGGGGCTTGGGTAGGCCCCTCATGCCAGGCCTCAGTCAGCCCATCTGTTCATGTGTCTTTAGACCAGCCCAGCCCTGACACACGAGAAACATAGAAGACCCCCCACACTGGGCGTCTGGCCCAAGCCAAGACACTTCATCTCTTTCTGGAGGCCTACTGCCTCAGGTCTGCCCCTTTGGGTCCATCTTCTGTGCAGCACCAGGAGGGATGGTCCCAACTACAAATCTACCCCCTGCCCGAACCCTTCAAGTGCTCCCCTCGGACCTCAGAAGAAAGCCCAACTCCTCAGCTGGGCAACTGAGGTCCTTGCGATCTTAGCTTCCTCCGTCTCCACTCTGCAGCTCAGCCTCACTGGACTCCCCAGGTCCTTAAAGGAGCCCCTGAGCCCCCGCACATGCTATTCCCTGTAACTGGGTACTCCACGGCTCTTCTGTCCTTCAAGGCTCGGCTGTCACGCTCCCCTCTGAGAAACCCTGCCTGAAGCTGCTCCTCCAGCTCCTCACCCCTGTGAAGCTGCACTCGTCACACTGCCCAGTTTTCATGTCTCTCCCCCAAATAGTCTGAGCCCTATGAAGGCAGGGCCAGGCCCCCGTGGCTGATGACTGGCAACAGCAGGAACCTGGTACATACGGGTCAGATAAGTGAATCAAGATGAGACAAACTGTTGGAGAAGTGCTAAGCTCCCTGTCATCAGAGATGTGCAAGCCACAGTGAGAAGAGCACCCCCTCTGCTAAAACCCATCCATCTGGGAATCCCTCCAGAACTAACACTACCCCCCCCCCAATATCTGGCCAAAATATTGGTATTTATCAAACTCCCTCCCAGAAGCCCCCTCCTTGGCTTCTCGCAGTAATCCCAGGAACTGAGAAGGTCTGTGGCTGAGCCCACGTTCTAGATGAGTACACTGAGGTCCAGTGATCAGAGCAGCCAAAGGCGATTCCCACACTTGCCCCTGACCTGTGGGCGCTGTCACCTCTGCTCTGCCAGACTGTCTCCACCTCATGTTTCTGCTGGGTCGGATTCTTTAGTCCTGACGTGAATGTGAGCCTCATGTGTTCGGTCTTCCCAGCGGGCTGGAAGATGCCCCGGGGAAGGGGGCCTGACTTTTCTACTGTGGCCTTAACCACCCACTCCCCCACCCCCTCACGCAGACACAAAGAGGCCCATAGAGCCCTGGAGTGGGAGAGTCAGGCCGAATGAGATGGGGACAAAGAGTCAGAGACCTATCCTGCAGTCTGCCCACACACCTGGGCCTGACCACCCTACATCCTGAGGGGCCCCCGACTCCCTGCTTCCCTCCTGTACCAGCCCAAGACAAGCCAGACCACAGACGCACCCTTGGGTGTGCGGGACGTGAACTCGGTGTCAAAGTAGAAGGTGTCGTCAGGTTGCGCCACGGCCGGCTTGAAGGGTGGCTTGATCTCACGACGGTACAGCTTCTGCAAGGTGGGGTGGGCACTCCGGTCACCATGGCGCCCCCACAGCCCATCAGGAGCCTCGGGCAGGAGAAGGTAATTGGCCTGGAGTGCAGGCACCCTGGAAGGCCGACCTCGCCTCCAAGGCCATGCCGTCACCCTCTGCTCCACATCCGGGGCCCTTGTTGGTAGAAGCCCCCTCCCGCCACAGGCGAAGCCCTGATGGGGGCTCTGGGGTGGACAGACACACTCACATTCCAGTCAATGGTAGAGTAGAAGGCATGCCGCTTGATTTCCTCTGCCCCATCAGGGCCGGAGCCTGAAAGAGCCCAGATGAGGGGTCTGCCCTTGGACGGTCCAAGCCCCCAGACACCCACCCTGTCTGCTGCGTGACCTCACCATGGTCTGGGACCAGTGACTGCAGCAGTCTACTGGGAGCATGGGGGACAATGGGCTCCCCCTGTCCCCAATCCACCCAGCCATGACCCCAAAGGCCTACTGCCCACTCAGCATTTTCCACTTTCTGGAGACCCTTATGATCAAGCTCCAGTGTACTGATGGAAGAAGAAAGGCCCAGAGAGGTCAGGCAACTTGCCCAAGGCCACACAGAATAGAAATTGGCCTTGTTCTGAGATCTGCAGAGGCCCCCATCTCCCTCCCAGCCCAGGCCTCCTCTCTATTGCTCTTATCGCATGTCCTTGTCAGCCACCAGGCAGACTCTCACTCCATTCAACCCCAGGGACCCGGACTGGACCTTACAAAGCCGGTCATGGTCCAGAGGAACCCAGGGGCCAAGCAGCCAAGACACAGTGAACATCTTCTACACAACAGGCATGTTCATGCAACTTCATTTAGTCAACAGGGTTCAAGAGCATCATCTCCCATGGATACGGGGACCCGGGGCTCGGGGAGGTGAAGTCAACTGCCTTGGGTCACTTAGCTCATAAATGGCCCTCATTCAACAAATATTTATGGAGGGACCACTGTGTGGGGGCGGTGAGGACCTGACACGGGGCCAGGATTGGGACCTGAGCCTCCTGACTCTTGAGCTCATGCTCTTTCTGTTGTGCCAGCAGCCTTGGCGAAGGAGCTGTGTGGGGGCCTCTGTCCTTGTCCCCAGGGGGAGTGGGGATGACTCAGTTCCTGCCTTCCCCCTACACACAGGTCACCCCCCCCAAACACCACACATGGAGCCAGAAAGCAGGGTGGCCCGCGGCATTGTCTGCCCACACAAAGGACAACAACGGCCCCTTTCAGCCCCAGATGTGGCTCCGTGGCCTAGGCTGCAGCTGTACCCCGCTCCCCTCCCGAGCTGGGGCTGCTTACCGAGCCGGTTGGCAGGATTCCGCTTGAACAGGGCCCGCAGGAGGCTCTGGGCTTCCGTGCTCAGAAACTGGGGCATGCCTAGCTTCGCCCTAAAATAGCCCCCAGGTCTCATCAGGGCTGAGCCCGCCCCAGAGGCCCTGTCTCCCCTCCCCACTCTGTCCAGGTCGAATTTCCAGCTCAATCCAGACAAACCATCCACTAACTCACCTCCCAAAGACTTCAGGGATTCCCCGCCCAAGCCCAGGAAAGCATAGTGCTTAACCCAGAGGAGGGTCTCATTAATGGGGAAATCTGAGGCAAGAACAGGGTATTATTCTGGCCCCCAAGCTGGGGCCAGCATCGGGGGAAACCCTAAAGTGTCAGGGCAGGGCTGGTGCTTACTTCAGAATCAGCGTCATGGTCTCCTTCCGGTCCTTCCCCTGGAAGGGCAGGGAGCCCGTCAGCATCTCAAACTGCAAAGGACAAGGGTCTATGAGGCTGTGGTCTCCATCTCCCATGTCCCCCACCTCCTCCCACCCAGGCCACTCAGCTCCATTCCCAGGATTCTTGCTGGACTGTGGCGGGTCCACCTGGATCAAGAATTGTGACTGTCTCTCTTTCCTCTGCCAATCAGAACACCAAAAGCAGTACTAGGGGCTGAGGCTGAGGTGAGGCCCAGTCTCGGGCTGGGGGCAGCCCACGTGGGGCCAAGCCTGGAATCCTCCCAAGGAAGGAACCTGCAGCTGGGTGGAGGGTGAGGCAGCTTGGCTGGGAAAATACAGGAGGAAGTCTTAGAGACTATCAACCCCCTCACTGTACAGAGGGGAAAACTGAGGCCCGAAGCATGGGCTGAATGCTTTACCCCTGTCTGGGCACTCACCATCAACACCCCGTAGGACCACCAGTCGGCACTGTGGGTGTGGCCCTGGCGGTTGACGACCTCGGGGGCCATGTACTCCACCGTCCCACAGAAGGAATAGGCTTTTTTCTCATGGTCAATGGCCTCCTTGCTCAGGCCAAAGTCTGTGGCAAGGAGGGCAAGAGGACACGTCTTTAGGAACCCCCCTGCCTTCCTTGCTGCCAACCCCTCCACACCCAATGCCCCTGCCCACAGGCCTGAGGACATCACCCCCATGACACTCGGGAGGAAGCTAAGGCCCCGAGAGGTTAGGTGACTTGCTCAAGGTTACCTAGTGGGGAGCTAGGGTTCACACCCAGGCCATCCCAAGTCTAGGGCCTGGACTTTTGACCACTTCCAAGTGCCTGGCACAGCCTCTCAGGTAAGAACGGACGTCCTGGCACTCAGCCCAGGCCTATCAAGAGCCCATCCTGCCCTCCCCTGGGACTTGATGCGGGGGGGAACAGGGGCCCTCTACTCACCAGTGAGTTTGATGTGGCCCTCCTCATCCAGAAGGATGCTGTAATGGAGAGATGGGTTCTGGTGACACCATGGGGGTTGTGGGGGGCTGGGCCTGGCCCAGAGAAGGTGATCCACCCAGATCCATCTGATGGGAGGCAGGTGGAGTAGACGGGTGCTGCCATGCAGACGTGTTGCCTGCCTTCTTTGCTAATCCTTGAAACAACGGGCTGACGGAGGGACTATTATGGCCCTATTTTAACAATGGGGAAACTAGGGACACCTGGGTGGCTCAGTTGTTAAGCGTCTGCCTTCGGCTCAGGTCATAATCCCAGGGTCCTGGGATCGAGCCTCACATCGGGCTCCCTGCTCAGCGGGAAGCCCGCTTCTCCCTCTCCCACTCCCCCTGCTTGTGTTCCCTCTCTCACTGTGTCTCTCTCTGTCAAATAAATAAAATAAAATAAAACAACCAATGGGGAAACTAAAGCTCAGGGAAGTTAACTGCACACGGTCACAGAACTAACAGATGGTGGAGATAAGATCTGAATTCAGCTCTGCCTAACTCTAAAGCCAGATCTCTTTCCAGCCCAGCGCCTGCTCCCCTGGGCTCCCCCAAGTTACCATTTGAGGATATTTAGCTATTAAGGAAAATTCTAGAGAGGACCATATCAAGGAACAACTTTCAGTGATGGCATCTCAGACATCGCACTGGATTAGCAAAAAATGTAGGCAATCGCCTGCACAGAGGAGCCTCAGCCTCGTCAACGGCAGCAATGGTGATTAGGCAGCCCCCCAAGGTGGACCTGCTGCCGCCACCACCCCACTCCAACCACCTATTCATGGGGCAGCCACAGAGAGGGAGACTTGGTTGGGGAGAGTCACACCCACCCCTCAGGAAAGACCCCAGGGCCTGCCTCTGCACTCCCTAGGGAGGCTGGCATGGAGCTCGCGCTTCACTCACTTTTCAGGCTTGAGGTCTCTGTAAATGATGCCCAGGCTGTGCAAGTGGTCCAGGCCCAAAGCCAGCTCAGCCAGGTAAAACTTCACGTCCTCCTCTGTGAACATCACCTACGACAGGCGGGAGGGGGCGTCAGCGGGGAGCGCCTCTTCGTCAGGAGCTAGGGCACGGGGCAATCAGCAGCTTCCTGGTCCTCAGGGCCCACCCTGGGGAGGACCCTTAGACACCCCCAGGCCATCCTCTCTTCTCTTTATAAAGGGGGTTGAGTATGAAATGACTAACATACAAGTCACTCGTCGTGGCATTGTTTGGAAATAGCAAAAGGGTTGCAAAGAGCCCAAGGGTTGAGCAGAAGACTGAAATGAACTGTCTCTCCCCGGCATGATGGAGTGCTATGTAGCCCTGAACACACAAGGAATCTCTCCATGTGCCGATATGGATCGATCTCTAAGATACACTGTCTTGAGCAAGGCAAAATACAGAACGGTGTACACAGGGTAGTGCTTTCTCTGTAAGAAAATGGGGGCTGGAATTCAGAACACGTATCAGAATGGTTTGTATTACTAAAGAAACATGGGGTGCTTAAACAAAAAATCAATAAAAATGTTTACCTATGGGGGGTAGAGGGACTGGGGTGGGAGGAAGACTTCTCAATGAGATTTTTCTTTTCAATCATGTAAACGTATTACCTATTCAAACATTAAAATAACATTTAAAATTTTTTTTTAAAGTTTGTTTCTCTTCTGAAGGTTGACTTGTATTAATGGTCCCATTTTTATATCTGGCTCAAATTCTTTTACGTCAGTTAAAATCCTTTTGGTTAGGGGCGCCCGGGTGGCTCAGTCAGTCGGGCGTCTGCCTTCAGCTGGGCTCGTGGTCTCGGGGTCCTGGGATTGAGCCCCACGTCAGGCTCCCTGATCAGTGGGGAGTCTGCTTCTCCCTCTCCCTCAGCCTCTGTCCCTCCCACTCATGCTTGCTCGCTCTCTCTCTCAAATAAATAAATAAAATCTTTAAAAAAAAATCCTTTTGGTTAACACATAGGACATAATGTTAAAATATCCAGATTTCTGGGAGGATTTGCGCTTCCCATCCTCAAAGCTTTGCCTGGGGCAGCCTTGGAAGAATGGAGGTGGAGAGGTGAAAGACCCCTTAGCTCCTGGGAATCAGGGTGGCGTCAGACGCAGGCCCTGATCCTCCTCACCCATCCTGGGAGAAACTCTGAGGCTTGGCCAGGGTGTACACTCTGTCCCAGGGTGGGTTCCTAGGTCAGGGTCTGCTAGGCAGGCCTGGGTGGTCCCAGGTCCAAGCCACACTGGTCACGTTCTTCACAGAGCTCTGGGATGAGAGGCCTCGTTGTCTCTCCAGCTCCATCCCGGGGCCCTATGGCAGTGGGGTGTCAGCTCACCTCTTTAGAGAGCCGTGTGAAGAGGTCCCCGCCACGCAGGAAGTCCAGAATAAGATAGAGCTTTCCCTCAGTCTGGAAGGCTGGGGAGAGGGGAAAAGGCAATGGTGGAGCCAGCTGGGCCCTGGGCCCTGCCCCTCTACCCTAAGCTCCCTTGGCCTGCTGGGGGTGGGGGCAACATAGGGGGAAGGCAGCAGCCCACAGGCAGGGCAAAGCCTGGCAGGCAGGGTGGGAACTCAAGTAGGGTCTGTGGTCTCACCATAGTGCAGCTTCACCACAAACGGGTGGTTTACATCAGCTAGGATGTCTCTCTCCATCTTGGTCCGAACGCGGTCACGCACTGGCCAGAAGAGAAAGGCAGTCACGGAGAATCTAGCCCCCCCAAAACGGTCATCCCCAAGCCCTGGCTAAGAAGGGCTGCTCTCTTTCCCAAGAGTTCCTCACACCTCATGGCTGTGCCCAGGGCTGGGCCCTAGGCGCCCTGCCCATCCCTCGAGCCCCATCTCCTGCCATCTCCTGCCGTGCCCCATCAAAGGCCATTCAATCCAGTCCGTCTGAGCAACCTGTTCTGTCCTCTGCGTGCCCTTAGCTTTTGCCCCTGAGGCTCCCCCGGAATGCTTTTACCAGCCCCCTCCCCAACTGGCACAAAAATCCCTAATGCCGGTCTGGGGGATGGAGAGTATAGTCACCTGGGAGCTAGTTAGGCAGATTCTTTCCCTAGGCCTAAAATTCAGACTCATGGGTCTAAGCGGCCACCCTCACATCCTTTTTTTTTTTTTTAAGAATAAAAGTCCCTAGGCATTCTGATCACCAGCAGGTTCTTCTTTGACTCAGCTCAGGCCTCACCTCCTCCAGGAAGTCTTCCTTAAACTGCTAAGCTGAATTAGGGCCCTCTCTCCGACAGTGCTCGTGCTTGCCCCTTCAGAGTACTTTTCACCCTCTCTGTTAATTTTTTCTTTTCCCTCACCAGATGTGGCATGGACCATGCTGGAGTTGGACTATTCCAGCCACTGTTTCCCGAATATACCTTACATTTTTACACTTCTGCTCAGGCAAACAGCTTCTCCTTCCTGGGGTACCCTTCCTCTACTATTTTTAGCCTGGAGAACTCCTAAATCCTCCTTCAAGGCACAGCTCAAACGGCCCCTCCTTACGTGAGCCCACCCTCTGTGGGCTCCCCGCTCACAGCCCCAGCTGCTCCACACGGCAGGCGTGGCTCGGCCACTGCTGCCCTGGCCTGGGAGACCTTCACAGCAGTGCCCAAGTCCTCCATCCTCCCCCCCCCATGGCTCCCATCATCCCTCCTGGGGAATGACTTCTGCCCCTACCAGGTCGGCCTGAGGGCATCAAAGCTACAGCACCCCACAAACAACCCTTCATGGGCCACAGGACCCCTAAAGTCTGCAAGGCCGACACTTCTGATCCTCCCCGCCTCACCGCAGCCAGGGCCCACTCCCCCTGGTCAGTGGCTGCACTGGTTCCCAGGCTGCTCCAAGGGTCACTGCCCAGCCCAAAGTCCACTACCAACCACTGTCATGCCCTTTGTGAGCCTGGGAATTCTAGACCTGGCCTTGGGCTCCCTTCTGAACCTCCCTGCGATCCATCTCTGGGGCCCTGCCTCCACTCCCCCTCTCCTACCCTCCCTAGCTGCCTCCCTGGACTCCCTGCCCCTTTCCTCACACCTTTCTCCACGCTGAGAGGGTCTCCCTCAGACTCTCCAAGTACCGTGAAGCAACTCTGCCCAACTAACCTCAATATCAGGCATGAGAAGGCCCCTGCCACAAGCACACTGCACTCACCCCTTGCCTTCCTTCCAGACATTCACCTTCAGCTATGGTAATTGGTGCTTGGCTTGGGGGAAGAGGGGAAGGCTGAGGTTAATCCCCAGAAGTCTTTTCTTCGAAATGGACCCTGTCTCTGCCATGAGGTAGGAGGGGCGAAGGGGGAGGCTAAGGACAGGCCTCTTTCTCTACCTTTAGACCAGGTGCTCCTCCATCAGACCCAACACTCTGGAGAACCGGGCTGTCTCCCTCAATCCTGTGCCCAGCCTGGGCTCTGCACAGGGAGGTGACCTTCACTCACCTTTCAGTGTTGCCTTCTTTAGTACCTTCATGGCATACAGGTGCCCACTATCAGGTCGGGTGACCTTCCGCACGAGGAAGACCTGAGAAAGCAATGGGGAAATGGCAGAGGAGAAGCTGGGGAGGGGGCCGAGCCTGTTAGCTCCCATCCTCCAGGTCCCAGGCTGACCTCTAACTTCCCTGAGCCCCAGGTTGACCTTTTGCCCTCCCTGGGTACCAAGGTGACCTCCTGTCCTCCCCTCAGACCCATCAACCCTTGCCCTCGGATCCTGAACCCCAAGGTGACCCTTCACCCCCACCTCTGACACGACCAGTGCTGCCCTCCCAGCTGTGGGCTCAGGACTCACTTTGCCAAAGGATCCCTGGCCCAGAACCTTGAGCAGCTCAAAATGGGATGGGTCGGCCTTCTCAGAGCCAGCCTTAACGTGGTGCGTGATGGAGATCTCCTTGAGGATGCCCTCATCCTGATGGAGGGACAGAGCTGGTGAGCATGGTGGGGCCCATCCAGGCCGGCAGGAGACATGGTCCCCATCCAAGCCCACTCCCCCTGGAGACAGGGCCCTGCTGGCCACACCAGACAGCTGTCGTGATGGGGCCAGCCTCCTGGTTCATCAATCCCAACAGGGCCTTAAGGGCCAGGGAGGGTCAAACTACCAAGGTGCCGAGTCAGGTGAGGCATGGCTCCTACTGCTCCTGCTCTTCTGGCCCAGTGAGGCCCAAAGGGATGCCCAGGCCCGGCGCAGGTCCTGCCCGTGGGACTCCCCTCCCCCCGCTGCAAAGGTTTTCGTTTTGCCACAATAGGAAGTAGAGTTTGTTCTCATACCGGGGAGGCAGAGCCAGGCTTTTGTTCCTGGTCAGAGTAGATGATAGGATCCTTCTGGCCAAAAGGGCAGGGCTCAGATGCACAGGGACCCAAGAGTCAGCAGAGACTACCCCCACCAACCCGGTAAGTGCCAGTCTGGGGTGGACAGGAGCTAAGGCCAGAGACTCCATGACCCACCCTTTGAAACTTCCTTCATAGGAGTCTACCCCAAAAGCCCCTTGCCAGGCCCTAGCTGTTCTGGGACCCTTCTGTCCTCCCTCCAATTGGCTGCTATTGCCCTGGAGCCCTGAAGCGCCTCCCCACTTCCCCAGGAAGCAAGTCTGGGCAGGGTCCAGTCGTCCGGCAGGCCCAGGCCAGGGCCAGGACAGCTGAGAGCCAACCGAGGCCAAGTTCACTGCCCAGGCACCTGCTCCAAGGGCCACAGCCAGGCCAGGACCAGACATCTGGGCACACTCACCGAGTCCCGCCTGGGGCCAGAGCCAGGGCCAGGGGCAGGCAGAGAGGTCTGGCTGGTCCTGGGCCGCTGCTTCCTGGGTAGCCAGGGGAGCAGGGCCCAGAGCCGCAGGCGGGGCGGCTTGGGATCCTGCTCCATTCGGCCGGCAGGGCCGAGGCACCATGGCAGGAGCACGCAGCGTCCGGGGCTGCCTCGGAGGTGGCCGGGCCCAAGGCGGATGTGCAGGGTGAGGGCGGGGGCTGGGCCCAGCTCAGGGCCGCCAATCACTCGGGGCCTGTGGTTTCCCAGCTCCAGGCCTACAATCTTACCACGTTCCCTTCCTCTCTTCCCCCCCCCCCCCCCCCCCCCGGGCCGCCCCCCCCCCCCCTCCCCCCTCATCCTCCCCCAGGGCCTGCAAAGGGAAAGCCCTACGCCAACGCAGCTGCTGAGGGGCAACAGGTACCCAACGGGCAAAGACAGGCATCTAACGTGTAGAGGCGGATAAAGAGGGACACCCAACAGGCAGAGGCAGGCATCCACAGGTAAAGACAGATGAAGGTGGGCATCTATCAGGCAGAGGTGGGAGAGTACACAGGCCCACCAGGCAGGGATGGAGCTAGGGGAGCTCCACACCCAGCAAGGGGAGCTAGGAAGAACACACACCCAACAAGCAGAGACAGATGGGGACATGTACCCAACAAAGCAGAGGCAGGAGGGGACCCATACCTAACAGGCAGAGGCGCACGGGACATATATCCAACAGGCAGCGACAGAAGGGGACATGAACTCAACAGGCAGAGACAGACGGGGACCCAACAGGCAGAAGCAGATGGGGGCTGGCATCCAACAGGTGGAGACAGATGGGGACACATACTCAACCAGGGAGAGACAGAAGGGGACACAACCCAACAGGCACCCAACATGTGACATGTACCCAACAAGTGAGGACAGGCACTCATCAGGTGGAGACAGAGACAGGAACCCGACAAGAGAGGCAGATGGGCCGCAGAAAGAGAAAGCCAGTCAGTGAGGCCCAAGGAGACTGACAGAGACCCGGGCCCGACACACAGAAAGCCAGACCCAGGACTCAAGGGCAGAGCTCCGGGTTCTTGCTGGCCTGCCAGGGGCTGGGGGAAGAGGTGAGGGGACATCACCTGCAAACACCCCGCATCTGGGGGAAGAGTCCGGTATCTGTGAAACCTCTGAGGTTTCATCCCTGCCAGGGCCTGCAGAAGGCCCCGGACCGAGACAGTGGGCTGAGAGGAACATCTCCTGAATGCAGTCTGATGGCTTTGACTCTGATCCAAATTTCCCAAATCTGTTATCCCCATTGCAGATACAGGAAACCGAGGCCCAGAGGCCAGTGATTCACCCAGGCTGAAAGTGGACCAGCGGCAGAGCCGGCCTACACTCAAATCCTTCCCCTAGTTACTGCCTGGCTTGGGGTCAGCAGGCCTCCAGTGCCAGGAAAGGGTGAGCAGGTAAGTCAGCCAGAGCCCTGCCCCGCCTCACCCCCTCCCTCAATACTGGGATCAGCGCAGGGACTTCCCATTCTAGGTCTAGGACCTGACAGACACAGCCCTATCTTCAGGGGACCTTGAACAGCCACAAAATCTGCAGCCATCAGAAGCTGCAGCCTCTGCAGGCCCCTGAGTATAACCCTGGGCGGGACAGGCAGAAATCCTGGCTCAGAGAGGGGCTGAGCTGAGCCAAGGCCACACAGCAACCCTCGCCCACCCCCGCCCTGAGGTTTTAGACTCCGCTCGCCTGCCTCTGAGAACACTCCCTGGGGACAGAAGCAGTCACCCAGAAACCCCAGGGGACAGGGCCACTCCCAAACCCATTCCTTGCCCAGGGCCACGGTGAGAGATATTGCTGGAGGCAGACCAACCCTCTGCTCACCTTTCTGGGACAGGGGAGTGAGTCTCTCTCACCCCTGGGGAAATCTGCCGGGGTCTGCATGGTGGGGCTCAAGCTGGTGCCCAAAGGGCCCCGTTACTCCTCTACTTCTGCTTTTTCAGCCTTCCCGGCCCAGAAGGCAGGGTCCCTGACCCCCTCCTTCTCACTTCCCCCTCTGCAGGGAGGAGGGACAGAAGATGGGTCAGGTTCCCCTGCCGAGGAGGGGACACTGCAGACCCCACGCCCGTCACTCTGCGGGGGGGCCCGGGGATACAGCCCTCCTCATCTCCTCTGATCCTAAGGAGGGGAGACCAGAAGACAGACAAAAGTCACAAGATAACAAGGCAAGGGCACATGGGGCACCCCAGCACCTGCCAACATCCCCTTGAGGGAGTGCGGGGCAGACGTCAGCAAGGCCACCGTCTCCGAGTGCCCCAGGCCAGAGCGCAGAAGCTCCTTCCCTGGCAAGTGACCTTCCTATGGCTGGGCCCACCCAAAATGGCAACCCTCTGAGCAGGCACCCCGCAGCCGGCCCCGCCTGGGATGGGCAAGGGAGCCACAGGGCCTAGCAAGGACCTCACAGAAGTGTGAGAGGGGGAGAGGTAGCGGTGGGGCAGGCGCCGACCAGGCCCAGCCCCCTTCCACGTGGCCGGGCCGCATCAGTCCCACCAGTAGCCCCACAGGAACGGGCACGCCCACAAGTACACACAGGCCGATGATCGGAAACCATTTCCACAGACATGTGGAAACACACGCCCCCACGTACACACGGACTTCCCCTTCCAGCCCTCAGAGGGCCTCCAGCGACAGTCTGGTGAGGGCCTGCTGGCGGTTGTGAAAGGGGCCGCCTTAGACGGCTCGCTGCACCCAGTGCCTGCAGGCAGGGCTGTGGAGGCCGGGACAGCCCGGGGAGCCCCAAAGCTCTCCGTTCCGGAGCCAGTGGGGCCCCCCACCAATCCTCAAATCCCAAAGCAAAGGAAGCCTCTGTGGCTAGCAGGGTGCAAGAAGGGGCAACAGGAAGGAACCGGTCTCAGACCTGCCTTTGCTGGAGGGTCTGTGCTGGGACCATGAGGCCTCTGGTGGCCGGAGCGGGGGAGGACAGCCACCAGACCACAGCCCTTGGTCCCTGCCCCATTCCCCACCATATACTTCCTCTTACTTACTTCCCCCCACAGGGCAGCTGGGAGAGAACCCCAGAGCCCCCCAGCCTGATCCCTGGTCCCTAGGGTCCTTCCACCAGCTGCAGCCCAAACCCAGCTGCCAATCCCCGCGGTAACGGACACCAACAGCCCCTTCCCCAATTGGCAGTATTTGCAGGGCCTCCCGGGCCTGCCCCTTCCGGTGGGACAGATCGCTCCTGATGGGGCAGGTGAGGAGAGGTCCCAGGCGTCCCTGCTGCACTAGGCCAGGACTGGGCCATGAGTGACAACCAGAACTGTGCCCCTTATAAACACAGCGTGTATTGCACAAGGCCGTTCTTTCCTTCAACCTCCACTGGTATGGCTTCTGCCAGGCCCTGTGTCTTAGCTTCGAGAGAGATCCTGTACTTCAGAGACATGAAAACCAGACTCGGACAGAAAGTGACTTGCCCAAGGCCACATGGCTAGAAAGGGGGACAGCTCAGAGCAAAATCAAAGAGTGTTTGCTTCCAAAGCCCACACTCAAGCGTTTCATTATCGCCCTCCATGCAAGCCCGTTTCCCCTTTGGACATCCGTCACAACTACCGGCCCCCTGCTCTGTCCCCAAGCCCTGAGCCTGACACTAGGAGGCGCACATGTTAAGACTCAGGCCTTGTTCTCAGGCAGCTCCTGAAAAGACAGGATAACAAAACACAAGTGGCTACAAATCTACAATGGCGTATTATGGGTGCTCAGAGGCAGGAACTATCTGCCCGGGGTGAGGTCCCAAAGGACCTTCCAGAGAGGGTGCAGTCCAGCTAAACCCTGACGATGAACAGGAGTTGGCCAGGCAGAAAGGAGGAAAAGAAAGACACTCTATGCAGAGAGAGACCTGCATGAAGAAGAGGCTGAGGCCAGGAGTGCAGGGTAGGAAGTTAAGAACTGTCCACTCACTAGCTGAGCGCTCCCAAGCAAATTTCCCTCCCCGTCTGAGCCTCAGTTTCCCCCTCTGTAAAACAGAGCTCACAACTAAATATTCCACCCTTGGAAGGTTGTTGCTACAAGTACAACGGGCCACAGAGACAACGGGATGTTGTAAACAGGACTCCTCCCTGGATTGGGTGGGCAGTCTTACTGCTGCAGTCTCCTGTGGGGAGGCTGAGGGGACACAGCCCAGCCGCATGGTCCCGGGGCCTGGGAGGGTAGGCTACCCTACCCCGGCCAGTCCAAGGGAAGTTCCCCCCAACACCTGAGGCTTCCAAGCCTCCCCAAAGTCCGCAGTCACATCCTGCTTGTGCTCCAGCCAGAGGAGCAGGAGGGATCCGGGACGGATCAGGGTTTCATAAACAGGAAGAGAGGAGGGGAGGGGGGAGACGCCCAGCTCTCAAAATAGACCTGCAGGCGCTTCAAAGGGGTCCAGCTCCGGAGATAGCCAGGGGAGGGGGCCGGGGGTGCCCGGTCCACCCTCATGGAGGGAGGGAGGGTGAGCGGAGCCCCAGTCCGCCTGAGGACCCCAGGCGTGCCAGGGTGCCAAAGGGATCCGGGAAGCTCTTGCCCTGGACTGCTGTCCGTGCTAGGGCTGCTAAAATCCAAATCCCCCTTTCGGCCTAAAATGAATAAAATAAGCAAACATTAAACACCACACTTTGGGGGTGTCCGGCTGGCTCAGTCGGTGGAGCAGGCGACTCCTGGTCTCGGGGGTTGTGAGTTCGAGCTCCCCACTGGGTGTAGAGATGACTTAAAAATAAAATCCTTAAACAACAACAACAACGAAACAAAACACAGCAAACTTTGTCGGACTGTTTAATTTATACATATCACACTCCTCCTCCGGGTGGCCCTGAGGGGTGGACCCTGTTCTTCTATAGGAAAAGCATCTAAACCTCAGAGCAGTACAGTACCTGCCCAAGTCCTACAGCAAATGAGAAAGGGGCAGGGTCCTG
>NW_022589705.1:81441130-81486322 GCF_004348235.1 Phoca vitulina
CCCCCCCCCCCCCCCCCCCCCCCCCCCCCCCCCCCCCCCGCCTCTTCTCCACCTGGAAGGCCCACTTCTCTCTGGAGCTGCCAAATCCTGCCTTCGGAGG
Source organism: Phoca vitulina (assembly GCF_004348235.1). Classification (NCBI taxonomy): domain Eukaryota; kingdom Metazoa; phylum Chordata; class Mammalia; order Carnivora; family Phocidae; genus Phoca; species Phoca vitulina. The sequence goes on from NW_022589705.1 coordinate 81,441,231, forward strand.
CCCAGCCAAATGCCAGTTCTGTGGGGAAGGTGGCCTGCAGCCCTACTCCCCTGCCACACAGAACCGTAACCATCCATCTGGCCCCTGCTCAGCCCCAAGCGCAGGTGCCCCTGGCTGGTTCCCCAGGACATGCTCCTCTTACCATCCCACTGGGAGAAATGTGGGCACCAGGAAAGGGGTACATTTCTCTGCCCGATATGGGGCCTGGCGCAGAATGGAGATTCTCTGTGCCCACAGTCATGCTCCCCACCATCACGGCACCCACCACCACACAGCTTGCCTGTCTCCCCCCGCCTGAGAGCAACCTGAGGCTAGGGGTACTGACTTCATTTTAGGGCCTCCCAGCGCTCCAGCATGGTGCACCGAACATCTGTCTGATGAAGCAAAGGAGAAACTGGCCTGCTCCCAGCTCCTTCCACCACACAAAGTGATGAGGGCCTGACCACAGGCTGAGCGCCCCCTGGTGTGCCAAGCCCAGAAGTAGGCCCTGGAGATACTGTGAGGTTCTGGGGGCAACAGAAAAGACAGATGAGCAGGTGTCTAGAAATGGTGGAACCCAGAGTCACAGGGACTCAATACTCTCCCTCGTCAGCATGCAGTGTTCTCTGGGCTGGGAGAAGTATGGGCTCTGTGGTCAAGCAAGACCTGACTCCGTTGCTCACCAGCTATGTGACTTTGGGCCTCAATTTTCTCATCTGTAAAATGGGAATAGTAACAATCTCTACATCAGGGGTGTTGTGAAAACTAAATGCAAAGCTCCTGGGGTGGTGCCAGGTATGGGTTAAGCTCTTTCTCTTCCTTAACGTGGCATTCAAGGCTCTCCTTGCCCATCCATCTCCAGCCTTGTCTCCCCTCCCATCCCAGGGTCTTCTGCTCGAGAGCAGGGGTCATAGGCTTGAGATCAAATGTAGGTTACCCACCCAAGTAAGCGCCTGCCCTCTCCCAACAAGCCCCTCTAGCTCCTGAGGTAGCTTACCACCTGCCCCCCCAAAGCTGCAAGCTCCTCTGCAACCCCCAGAACTTGAGCCCCAACATCTGAACATCCTGGCTGTTCCTTGAATCCCTTCGTTTTGTGACGAGGCAACTAGAAGCAGCTACTTTGTGGAACGAGATTCTCCAGACAAGGGACCCGGTCTCTGCCACTTGGTCTGGCCGCTGTTGGCCACGGTGGCCGCAGTAACCAGCAGAGGAGGGGTAGGGGCTACTTATCTCACCTTGCCCGACCCCAGGCAGCTCAGCTCCCTTCTCTTAGGAGGCTGAGACAAGGCAAACATCGGGACCAGCCCCAGGTCTATTTTAAAGGTCAAGCTTATGGCAAGTCTGGTGCCCAGGCTGACCCAAGTCTAGAGGGTGTGGCCCCTGGAGGGCACGGAAGTGGAGCAAGACACTGGGGTACCCGCGCGACTGGTGCTCAAGTCACCGTGCGCTAGGCAGTTACTACCCCATCTGTCCTTGCCACCACTCCCGTGACTCAGGTACCATTGTCCCCAGTTTACAGATGAGGAAACTGAGACTCAAAAGCAAGAACGCCTCTGGCCAAATAGTGAGGGTGGAGCCAAGACGTGAACGCAGGTCCGCCGCCTACTGTCAGAACCCACGCTCCGTCCTTCCTCGGCAGCTTCCCGAGCCCCCCACGGCCAGCAGCTCTGGGGCCTGACAGCTCCTGAAAACTGGGTGTGCTCTTTCCCAACAGAGAGATGAGAAAGCCCAGGCCCAGAAGGAACAAGGGACCCACCCAAGGTCACACAACTGCCACCCAGCCCCTGGTGCTTTTGTCCACACACAAAACCAGCGACAGGGACTGACGGGCTAAAAGGAGGCGCCCAGGGGAAGCAAAGACAGTAGCGGGGAGGGAAGCACCCAGGTCTGGGAGGTGGGAGCCCAGAGAAATGGCCAGGGTGCCACATGCCGAGCACTGGGCCATGGTTAGACTTGGGGGGCCACCAGGTGCCCTCCCTTCATGTACCAGCACCACATACCCAGAAGATTCTAGGCCCTCATCATGCCCAGCTGACCTGAGCCTCTCCCATCACCCCTTCAGCCCTTTCCTTACAGCCAGCCCAGCTGCCATGAGGAAATAAACCAAGGAAGTGGCCTGGGTGAGGAGGAGCCAGAGTTCTAGCCTGGATTCTGCTCCTGACCCTCTCTGGGCCTCAGTCCCCTCGCCTGAGAAATAGGAAGGTTGAGGGGCGCTTGGCTGGCTCAGTGGGTAGAGTGTGAGACTCCTGATTTCAGGGATGTAAGTTCAAGCCCCACGTTGGGTGTGAGATTACTTAATAAAATCTTTAGGGGCGCCCAGGTGGCTCAGTCAGTTAAGTGGCTGACTTCGGCTCCGGTTGTGATCTCAGGGTCCTGTGATCGAGCCCCGCATTGGCGCGCACATCTCTCTCTCTCAAATAAATAAATAAAATCTTTTAAAAATAAATAAATAAAACAAAATCTTAAAAAAGAAAGAAAGAAATAGGAAAGTTGGAGCAAGTGATCTCTGTGCACAGGGTCACCTCGAGGATTCGGTGGGACCAGAGAGGGGGTGGGCCTCCCTCCTCCTCCACAACCATGCGAACGGTCCCTTGCTCAGGGTGCTTGCCTTGGTCCTCACCTTGGACGGCTGCAGTCCAGCTTCTTCCCCTGAGGCCTGTCCATTCTGGAAAAGAGAAGGGAGATTGGGGAATTTAACCAGAACTTACCAGGGTGGGAGAGTGCAAAAACAGACCCACCAGAATGCCCCCTGCCCCCACCCCGTGAGGCTGCCCCCGGATAGCTAGGGAGGCCATATAGGCCAGGGCCCTCTACCTCCACTTTCACTGGGGGGCGCAGGTGTCAGGCCTCCCACAGCAGCCCCTCGCCAGCATGTCCCACTCCTCCCTCCCTCGCGCTCTCTGCCTAGCAAACCCCTCGTCTTTGAAGACTGAGCTCATATGTCACCTCCTCCCAGAGAGAAGGAAAGGGCATGTGTGGCTCCCAGCTCCGCTGGAGACAAACTGTGACTCTGTGCCAAAGAACCAACTGCAAAGAGGCCTCAGTCTCCTGATCTGTAACATGGGGCTAGTTACCCCACCTCCCAGAATTGCTGCAGGGATATAAGGAGACCAAGTCTGCGCAAGTGTCCAGCCTGGAACTGGTGGCTGCCCTGTCCTTGCCCCAGTCTGGGACTCCTCCCCTGCCCCTGCCAGGCAGAACCACGGTCGCCACACTGCGCCCCTGCATTCCTTCCCTGCGCCACTGGCCACACGGCAGGGACTATGTACACAGAGGCCTGCCCTTCCTAGTAGAGGTGGGGTCAGAGATTAGGCCTTGGCGCTAACAGCTGCTCTCTTCCAAGCCCCTGCACATGCCAGGCACTGGGCTCGGAGCCTCACACCTGTGGCACCATTAAATCCTCCTGACCTGGGAGGTAGGTCCTGTCCCCATTTGGCAGACGAAGAAACTGAGGTTCAGAGGAGCATAGTGATGGCGCACCTAAGGTCACATGACTGGTAAGTGGGGATTCAAAATCCAGTCTCCGACACCCAGGAGGTGCCCCAAAAAAGGTCTGCTGAAGAGCAGCCCACACCTCAGCACGGAAACTACCTGTAGAGAGGCGGCCACTGGGGCCCATTTCTAGGCAGTCCTGCTTCTTCCAGCCCCTGGACTTCGCCCTCAGGGGTATACCAACCCCAGCCCATCCCTTTCCTGCGTGATAGGAGGTGAGTAACCAGGCCTGGGGAAGCAAGGAAGGAGCCGTCCCCACCCCTCCTGGCACAGCAAGAGTGTGGTGAGGCAGCCGGAGGCTCCCACCGGTAGTGAGACCCAGCCTAGGGCAGGACAGGACTTTGGAGCCAGGGGCTGGGTCCACAGGGCCGCTGTGGCTTTGCCTGGCAGAAGCAGGCACAGCTGTGCTCTGCCCATTACATAATCTCCCTGCCCCTGGAGCAGCTCCTCCCTGCTGCTTGCAGAACATCCTGCCCCCTGAGCCCCTTTAATGCCCCTAATCCTCCCCAGGGGCCGCTTTCTGCAGGCCCCTTCACATGCACACACACATACATTCTGTCATCTCTCAGCAACCTGGGGGAGGGCTGGGTTGATCAGGGCCGGGGAGTCGGGAGTGGGGGCCATGATGCATTTATGTATTGAGTTCACCCGGCATTCTAGACTCTTGCTATAATTCCCGCAAATGGTCATAACAGCCTTCTTGCATACCAGCCCCACTCCCTGCCCTCCTCATTCCAAACCCCCATCCTTCCTCAAACTCAACTGTGATCCTTGCATTGAGCAATCAACTCTCTAGCTCACGCACTCCTGATTGAGAACCTTCAATGGACCAGGCCTCAAACCCTGCCATGGCTTCCACTGCCTGCAGAATAAAGTCCCAGCTCAGTCCCCAACTGCCCAACACAGGTGATTAAGTATGTGGGTTCTAGAACCTGACCTTCGGGGTTCAGATTCTGGCTTCTATCACTGCATGACCCTGAGGTTACTTCATTTCTCAGGGCTTCAGTTTCCTCATCTGTGAAATGGGAGATGAAAGTAATGTATCTCATTGGGTGGCTACAAGAAGCAAACAAAATAGCGCCTATAAATACCTAGCCCTAGCACATAACCAGTCCACAAACAATACCCATTATTATTACTGGGTCTTATTCTTGAGCTTTAACCGAATGACCTGGGACCCTGGGCAGACCAGCTTGTTCCATATCCCCAAGCATCTGTATGGTGGCTCCTTCTACCAAGAAAACCCTTCCTGCCTTGTCACTTTGGCAAATGCCTGGCCTTCTTTCAGCACTCACTCCCAGTGTCCTCTCCTCTGTTCACAAAGCCTCAAGTCCTTTCCTCCCTCCTCTGGGCCCCAACGGCACCGAGCAAACCACAGGTTAACTTAGGAAGAAGCCATGGCTTGTCCGTCACCATTTCCCTAGCACCCAGCTCAGGGTCGGGCACACAGTTGGTCACATGAAAGCTCAGCTCAGCAGAGAGAGCAAGAAGACCAGAGCAGCTACTAGTACTCCTATTTTTCAGACGAGGCTCGGAGTTAAGGGACTTACCTGAGGTCCCTCAGCCAGCAGATGATGGACATGAGGCCATAACCCAAAGTCACATGGCTGCAAGCCTAAATCCCCAGTGGGGGAGGGGAGGAGGGCTCGGATGCACCCAGAGGTGTGGGCTTACTGAGCAATATCTGGACAATTCAGGGAACCCCACAGGTCTTGTTTGGCTGCCTCCGGTCCTAACCTCTCTGGCCTGGGTACCATCCTCATGAAATCCTTTGCCTGTAAGAGCTGATGCACGACGTTTCTAGAAGGGGATGGGCAGCCCTGGAGAAAGGACTGGGAGCACAGAGACCACAGGCGAGCATCCCCCTTAGAGCCAGGGTCCTGGGAAGACAGGGTCCACGTGCCCCTCTGGCCTGACTACCGCACAGGCAGGTGGAAAGAACACAGTTCTGCAGCCACAAAGACAGAGCCGCTAATCCCAGCTCTGCCGGCCACTCGCTCTGACCTTGAGTCTGTCACATCACTCCTCTGACCCTCGGTTTTCTCATCTGTGTCATGAGGCCAGGTCTGTCTTGTTCACAGCTGCACTGTTGCTTGGCAGAGTACTTGTCACATGATAAGTACTCAATAAATATTTGCTGAATGAATGAATAAATGAATGAATGAAAGGGGACAATGATGCTGACCTTGCAGAATCCCAAGTCAAAGACCTTGTCTAAAAAGTCTGGTACAGGGGCGCCTGGGTGGCTCAGTCGTTAAGCGTCTGCCTTCGGCTCAGGTCATGATCCCAGGGTCCTGGGATCGAGTCCCACATCAGGCTCCCCGCTCGGCGGGAAGCCTGCTTCTCCCTCTGCCACTCCCCCTGCTTGTGTTCCCTCTCTCGCTGTGCCTCTCTCTGTCAGATAAATAAATAAAATCTCTAAAAAAATAAAAATAAAATAAAATAAGAAGTCTGGTACAGGAAGGGCCCTCTGGCCTCTCCCACTCTCCCCACTCTTCTTCAGAGAGCACCGCTCCTAGGACAGCTGCCTAGGGCCCCCAGACCACTGTGCCCCATCCCCAGAGGTCAGAGATGGATTCCAAAAAGCATTCTTCCTTCCCACCCAAGCAGCTCTGTCTTGAGAAGCAGGGCTCAGGGCAGCGTCTGGACAAGCCAGGCAGCAGATGGACAAAGACAGCACGTGCCCCACGGGCAGGAAGCAGCCCCAGGAGCTGGGGTCAGAGCCCAGCACTGGCAGCCCTGCACACTGCTAGAGGCTGGGGGACAGGTGCCAGGGCTGGCTGGCACCACCGGCCCTTCGAAAAGGCTGGACAGAGGCCCTGTGGGACAAGCAGACTCGGCCAACATCCGGAGCCGCCTCTCCTGGACTACCTTCCACCTGGGCCAGTTTGATCCCAGCCCTTCCCCATCCTTGAGCCCTACCCCCCCAACTTGTTGGAAGACAGTGGGAGATCTGGACTCCCATCCTGACTCTGACAGTAATTCATACGCCAGTTCTCCTCTCTGAGTTCAGCTGTTTCATCCGAAACTGGGGGTAATAATCCCTTTTTTTTTTTTTTAAAAAAAGAGGCTCCTCACCTAACATGGTGCTTGAATTCACAACCCTGAGATCAAGAGTCGCATGCTCTACTGACTGAGCCAGCCAGGCGCCCCAATAATCCCTACTTTGAGAAGCTGTTTGGAGAATTATTTTATTTGAAGGAGGTAACAGTGGTGAAGCAGGGCCGGGGGCACACAGTGAAGCTCTGTACATGGCAGGGCTGCGCCCCCTGAGAAGGTTCCTGCTTCCAGCAGGGCCAGGGAAGGCCCAGGCAGAATCCTCACCCACACCGCCACCTGGGCCAGGCCCTGCCTCCCAGCAGCCCATTTTCGGCAGCGTCATGAGGAGGGCAGAGCTGTCCAGGTCCCAGGCCTCTGCCAAATGCCCCCAGCAGCCCCTTGCCTGCCTCCTTCCCGGCCAGGAGCCCGTGACAGCGCCTGTACCTGAGGGTCAGGCTACTATATCGCTTACATATCACCTGGGCTAAGAACAGCAAGGCCCTGTTCTCCAGTGAGAACGGCCCAACCGGCGCCCTGGCTGCCCCATGGCTCCTATTACCCAAACAATAACACCCAGTCGCCTGGCACGTCCATGGAGTGGGGGAGGGGGAGAAAAGGCGGCCCTGCCCAGGGCCCTGCACCTCTCAGGCCCAGGAAGCCTTAAGCTAGGACTCAGCACTGGCCACTGGAGGAACAGAGGTGCAGAGAGGCCAAGGGCCGGCTGAGGGTCACACAGTGTTTCCAAGCTGAAGCTCTGAGAAATCACGATGTCCCCAGTCCTAGGAAATACACTAATCTTCTCCTCTCACGGAACTCAGATGCAGTTGTACTCAAAACTGAGTTGAGTTTCCTATTCAAACCTGGTCCCCTGCCCCAGGATTCCCCAAAGGGAAGCAGGAAGTAGTGCCCTGCACTGGGAATCAAGCTCCTGGGTGTCTGCCCTTCCTACGAGTATAACCCAAGGTAAGTCCCTGGGTTAAGTTCTTCCCAGTCTACCTTCCTCTAGGGAGGCCTAAGTCACAGGGGCATGCCAGGGCAAAGGAATCCACCTTTGAGCGCCCCCCCAACCAGGCCCTTATGCCCCAGGCCTCCGAGGGGGGGGTACTGCAGAGGGCAGTGTTCCTCACCTCAGAGAGTGAGTCAGCGAGAGAGAACCTCCGAGAGTCGTGCAGGGCTTGTAAAAACCCCATGGCAGGGATCCCAGAGCAATTTACTCCAAATTGCACCTTCAGGTTGGTTACCTAATCCTGCCGCGCCCACCCTCCAATAGCCAGTGTCAGCTATGACCATCCCTTTAAAGGGGTAGCACACCCTGGGTGCTGGGGACCTAGGGTCCTCACTCTAATCACAACCTGTGGCCCTGAGAGGCAGGGTACTTGGTGGGTACTGGGTGGTTGCCCCAGGTAAGAGGAGGCAGAGGAGGGGAGCTAGGCAGGGGCTAGGGACCAAAGCCAGGAGAAAATCACCTTGGCTCCCGGGCTCACTGAGGTCTTCACACCCTCCCAGTATACCCCCACATCCCCTCTGGAAATGGAGTTTCACCTGCCTCCTTCCCAGCATGAGGCCAAGGGGAAAGTTTTCTTAATCTGCTGGTTCAGGGCCTTGACCTTGACCCTGGGTGTCAAAGGGCACAGGAAGAGCTGGCCTTCTGCATCCTAGGGCTTGGCACCACAGAATCTTCAGAGGAGGGCCAGAGCTGCTTCTGGGAGAGGCTGGGTGACAGAGGCTAAATGCCCCAGGGGCCCAGCCCTTCCTCTGGGAGGGCTCGCAAGAAAGAAGGCAGGCACCAAGGTCCTCCCTGTCTCCGGGAATAATCTGCACAAGGTCTAAGGGCTTTTCCCCACTGTCTTCTCCACAGCCTGGCGTGGGGGACACAGGTATCCTCTGGCCCTAGCCTTGGGGCAAAGAAAACCAAGAGTTCAGCCTTAGACAGGTGGTGTCACCCCATATTCCACAACTGCCAAGGGTCAAGAGGGGTAACCCTGCTAGGGTCAGCAGCGGAGAAGCGGGGAGCTCTCGGGGTAGGGCGCTGGGAGACATCAAGGAGACGTGGGGTTCCCATGACGCTTGTCTCCTGGCACCTCAGCCCTGCCCATCTGCGCTGATAGAGGAAGCTCCGACAGCTCCCGGTACAGGTCCTAGGTTTGTGCGGTGAAGGGGGCCAGATCTCAGGGCCCCGCGGGATCCCCTCTCCGGGCTAAGGGGGTTCTGGGCGCTTGGCGGAACTGTCCCTCGCGCGCACACACACACACACACACACCCGGGGCATGGGGGGGTGGAGCCGAAGAAGGGCAAGAGATCGGAGTGCACTCGCGCCCTCGAGGGCGCCCTCCAGGCTGCAGCGGCGCCGCGAGCCGCCCCGCCCCCGTGGGGGACCCAGGCTCGCCGGCCGCCGGCGCCCGTCCCCCGCCCCGCTCACTCACCTCCGGGTCCAGCGGCACCAGCTCCATGAGCGGCCAGGGCTCCTTGAGCTGGGCGAGCGGCATCGCGCCGCCGCCGGGCCGCCCGCTCTCCTCCGGCGGCCCGTGCCGCGCCGCCTCCCGGGTCCCGGGGTCCCCGGCTATGCGCCCCCGCGCCCTCCCCGCCCCACGCGAGACCCCCGCGCTCGGGCTGGGCCGTCCGCCGCCGCTGCCGCCGCGGCACTCGCACTTCGGCTCCCTCCGTCACCCGGCGCCGCCGCGCCCATTGGCTACCTGCGCGAGGGGCGGGACCGCCTAAGCCCCGCCCCAGCCCCCGCGGCGCGGCTTTCCCGAAGCGGACCCCCGCCCCCGGCGCGCGGGAGGGCTGGCCCCGCCTCCGCCGCGAGCCCCTGGCGGTTGCTCTGCTCTGCTTAGAAGAGGCCTTCCCGGCTCCTCCCTCCCAAACCTGGTCCTCCCTGTGCGGACCACGCCGGGGTCGTCGCTCTCCCCTCATCAGCTCGCGTGGAATCACGCCCCAGATATTCCTTCTTCCTCCTGCGGGAGGGAGCCCCTGTTCACCTAGCCCTCGTCCGGTCGCCTCACCCCCCGCCCCCAGGCAAGCACTCACACCGAATATCCCGGGCCTGACCCAGGCAGAGGCTTGAGAGGAACCTGGGCCCCACGCCCCTCAGGCCCTCACCTCCCGAAGCCCTAGAGATCCCCGGGGATCTTAGCGCCCCAGCTCCAGGTACGTTCCTATTCTTCTGTTGCCGTCATCCGTACCTACAGCGCCCCCAGAGTGATTTCTTAATACACATTTTTTGGTAATCTGTCCTTGAGGGGACCCCATTCAACCGTGCCTCCCCAGAATCCAACTTCAGGCCCAGCCCTGGGTTGATTTATGTTTGTGACTCCCAGGGTTGAGGGACACTTGGGCTGCCCGTGGAGTAAAAGGCCAGGGAAAAGGGTTCCTCTTGGAGAGATTCAGCCTCCATCTAAAGAGGTGTTAGGGGTCCAGGTGTGGTGAGATTTATTCACAGGTGGAGGAGTGGAGGGATGGGGTTGCAGGTTTCACGGGTGGGGAAGAATGGCCAGTTATTTGCAAAGCTGTTCTAAGGCAGGGGTATGGTTGGAGTGCCTGGGTGGCACAGGGGGTTAAGCATGGGACTCGGTTTTGGCTCAGGTTGTGATCTCAGAGTTGTGACATTGAGTCCTGCCTCGGGTAAGACTCCCCCACGCCTCCTTATACCCCTCCCCCACTCTCTAAAATAAATAAATAAATCTTAAGGCAGGGGGGATGGAGAGGATTTTTTATCAAAAACCTTCTGTGAACCAGCTCCATCAACCTGTGATTTCTTTGAATTCCTACCACCACCTAGTTTACAAATCATAAAACAGCCTCACAAGGATGAGATGATTTATCCAAGATCACACAGCTGGTCAGGAACAGATTAGGACTTTTAAGAAATCAAAGTGTATGAGGATTTCTCCTAAATCTAGATGCTCCCCTTATTCCACGACTTTTCTAGGGTAGCAAGTGAATTGAGTTTTCAGTGGAAAAGACTGGAATCCAACAAAAAAATTTTTAAAGATTTATTTATTTATTTATTTATGGGGGGGTAGGCAGAGGGAGAGAGACTCAAGCAGACTCACCGCTTTAGCTCAGAGCCCTACTCAGGGCTTGATCCCACAACCCTGAGATCATGACCGGAGCCAAACCAAGAATATGTTGCTTAACCCACTGAGCCACCCAGGTGCCCCCCAACAAATTTTTTTTTGAAGCAGGCTCTGTGCACAGCATGGGGCTCAAACTAACAACCCCAAAATCAAGACTTGTATGCTCTATGGACTGAGCCAGCTGGGTGCTCCAGAACCCAACAAATCTTAGCTCTATTACCTCCTTAACATTGGAAAATTAACTCGCTTTATATCTCTAAACCACAGTTTCTTTATCTGTGAAGAATTATAATCCAAATCTTTTAGGTATATACTGAGCGCAATATTCATTTTATTTTATTTTTTTTAAAGATTTATTTATTTATTTGAGAGAGTGTGAGCAGGGGGAGGGGCACAGGGAGAGGGAGAGAATCCCCAAGCAGACTCCCCGCTGAGCACAGAGCCCAATGCAGGGCTTGATCCCAGGACCCGGAGGACCATGACCAGAGCCGAAATCAAGAATCGGCCGTGCAGGGGCGCCTGGGTGGCTCAGTCGGTTAAGCGTCTGCCTTCGGCTCAGGTCATGATCCCAGGGTCCTGGGATCGAGCCCCGCATCGGGCTTCCTGCTCCGCGGGAAGCCTGCTTCTCCCTCTCCCACTCTCCCTGCTTGTGTTCCCTCTCTCGCTGTGTCTCTCTCTGTCAAATAAATAAATAAAAATATTAAAAAAAAAAAAAAAAATCGACCGTGCAACCGACTGAGCCACCTGGGTGCCCCTACATTCATTTTAATTCAATAAACATTTATGCCTGTATATTACATGACAGGCCCTCTTCCTGAGCATATATCGTATACCGGGACTGCGTCTAGATCCTAAGGATAGAGCAATGAACAAAACCAAGCCCCTGCTCTCACGGAGTTTTCGTCCAGTCTGGTGTGATTACATAGATAATTACAGCCAACGCACACCCAGTCCTTCCTATGGACCAGCACTGTTCTAAGCACTTTGCCTGTATAAACTCATTTAATCCTCACAACATTATGAGGTAGGTGCTCTTACTATCTCCAGTGAACAGATGAGGAAACTGAGGACAGAGAAAGTAAGCATCCCATTCTCTGGGTCTCTCTGAGTTACACAGCTTGGAAAATGGTCGAGCTGAGAGACCACCCTGGCAATGTGGTCAGACTCTGTTCTCTTGTTCACTCACTCTCCACCACCCTGATGAGAATGGGTGGGGTCTACACCAGCAGCAGCTCAGACCAGAGGGGGCAGCCATTATTAACATCTGTGTTAGTATGGGCCAGTTCAGTTGCCTGGAACCAGTTTGCAGTGTCCCGGCCCCTGCTTCTCAGGGCTAGCATTGTAATATGTGGACTTACTTGCGCTAAAAAACTGTTGCTGTCTATCTGAAATTCAAATTTAACTGGGCATCCTGTGTTTTGATTTGCTAAATCTAGTGATCCTACTTCGGGTATAGAAGAGATGGCACATGGTGCCAAATATCTGACTGCAAGCTGGACTGAAGGGAGACAGGAAGAGACCCCAGAGCATTAGGGCAAAAGACTGGGTGAGGGAGATGGGGTAGATGGTCAGGAGGAGAGGAAGTGAGGGGAAAGCAGGAGTAATTTTGTCTTCAGTCTGCCCCTTTCCTGGGGCCCCTGGCCCTCTTCCTTTCCCTTCTTATAGGAAAAGGTTCCCTATCAAGTGCATCATCTCCACTTAAGGACTGAGTAGTGATTGTGCTTTCCTATGAATAAGTTTTCCTTCCTATGTCCCCTCTCCCAAAGGTATTGGAAAGACAGTGGTGGGTCATGCTGGAAAAAGGAAGCCCAGAGGACACCCGGGCCCAGCCTCGGCAGCTTGGGCCAGTCAGCTTGCCTATCTACGTTGTAGTGACAGCCGTCACTCAGCAGAGAGCTATGGAGACCAAACCATCGCCTACACGGCAGTGACCCTGCTATAGGATCAGCTCACAATTTTCCCCATTTCCCTCTAGACTCCAGCCACACTGACTTTCCTTTGGTTCTCCTGCCACAGGGCCTTTGAACATCCTGCTCCTCGTACTTGAAACTGTCTTCCCTCTTCCTCAAACTACCTTATCTCCACAATCACTTCCTCCAGGACATCTTCCTTTACCCCCTGGTTATACAAACTCATAGCAATGGATACTTCTCACGGTTGTACCTTTCCGTGTGTTTATGTGATTATTTGATTAACACCTGGCTCTTCAATTAGACAGTAAGCTCTGAGAGGGTAGGGGTCGCATCTTGGTTCTTTATTGTCTTCCTGGCACCTGACATACTGCCTGGCACCTAGTAGGTGCTCAAAGAGGCTAAGTGATATTCCAGCATCATCTAGGTATGAAATGGTAAATCCAGGACTCAGACCCGGGCAGTCTAACCCCATGCCCTGAAATTCTGTACTCTGAGTAGTGGATAAATGTTAGCTAATAATAATAATAATAATAGGGGCGCCTGGGTGGCTCAGTCGTTAAGCGTCTGCCTTCGGCTCAGGTCATGATCCCAGGGTACTGGGATCGAGCCCTGCATCAGGCTCACTGCTCAGCCGGAAGCCTGCTTCTCCTTCTCCCACTCCCCCTGCTTGTGTTCCCTCTCTCGCTGTGTCTCTCTCTGTCAAATAAATAAATAAAACTTTAAAAAAAAAAAATAATAATAATAATAATAATAATGGGGTTAGAACAGGCTGTTCTGGGCGGTCACTTGAGGTGTTTGTTAAATGAATGACTCATGAAAGGGCTTTGCTGGACACAAGTGAGGTTATTATTTTGTATCCTGTTGAAGAGATTTTTCTGGCATGGAGCAGGGGGGCTGAACTGACAGGGGCTGAGGGCTGGGTTTTGGGTCTCTCTAATGCAGCCTGGGCATGTGCTTGCTGTAATGTTCAAGAGCACAGGGCATTGCCTCAGGGAGAGGGTCTGTCATTACTCTTTCTTAGCCTTTCAGTAGAAGAGGGTCTCCTGGCAGCAGGTGGAACACAATGAGAGGGATCATCGTAATGGCAGTCGGGTCGTCTTTCACAAGTGATTACAAAAGGACAGAGCTTGGTAAGTATTTAAATAATAATCACCAACTATGGAGGCTTATTGAGAGAATACAATATGGCCTGCTTGGAGCTGTTTACAAACAAGAGCTCATCAAATCTTCCCAACACCACCATGAGATAGAAATCATTGTCCCCATTTTTCAGATGAGAAAACTGAGGCTCATAAAGGGCCAAGATAGCCCATGGTCAGACAGCTGGTAAGGAGTGCAGCTGGGCTGAGAACCCAGTTCTCTCAGACTCAAAGCCAGTACTCTTAATCACTTCACTACACGGCAAGCCCAGAAGGGGAGCGCCGGGGTGCACAAGGTAGACAGTGGGTAGTGAACAGGTGAGGGGGTGGGGTCTCTCCTCTGCTCCATCCAGGTCTGGGGGATTGGGGTGGCATCACTGCCCTGCCTGAAACCCTCCTGTGGCTCCTCCATCACATTTCAAACAAAATCCACAGATTTTGCTGGGCCTGCAAAGCCCCACAGGACCTGGCTCCCTGCTGCCCGGGACATCTCCTCTCCTATCATTCACTCACTGCCTTCCTGCCAGCAGGCATCCTTCCTGCTCACTGACACGCCAGGTGGCTCCCACCTCAGGCTTTCACTCCTGCTGTCCCCTCCACGTGGAACATTCTTTTTCCGGCTCTCTGACTTCACTCCCTCACTTCATTCACACCTCTGCTCAAATGTCACCTCTTCAGAGAGAACTGGCCCTATCTAAAATAGCTCCCCATCAGCGACATCACCTACATGTTATCTTGTTTTCAGGGCACACCTCTCCACCAGCAATCACACTGCCTATTTACCTATTTGCTATTGTTTGTTTCTCCCAGTAGAATAAAGTTCCACGAGGCAGGACTTGTCTGTTTTGTTTACCCTTGTATCCCTGGATACATCTGGCATACGGCAAACCCTCAGACATACTGATGAATGGAGCCACACCAACCTGGGCTCTAATCCAGACTCTGCCACCTCCTAGCTTTGTGACTCGGAGCATTTAGTGAACCTCAGTTTCTGCATCTCTAAACTAGGGGTGTCTGCATTAAGTTAGATCGGGCAATAAAATATCTGTGTGGTGCCTGGCACATGGTAGGTGCTCAAGAGAAATGGCAAGTAACAACCGTAGCCCTTCTCCCCTAAATCTTCCCCCTGCAAAGGAGGGGAGGGCAGGAGGCTGGGACTTGGAGAGTTCACTGGATGCGTTGTCCATTGGTGTGAGATGAAGATGTGAGAAGAGGCTTAGGTTTAAAGGCACCGCCATGACTGTGGTCACGAGGCTGGGAAAGAATGAGGCCAGAGATGGAGTCATCAGAAAGGACAAGGAGGAACAGGAGCGTGCAGGTGGGGCAGTCCCAGGACTGCTGGAGAACTGGCCAGGGGGCTCCCCCACCGCCCTGGAGCCTGGGGGTGAGGCAGAAGCTTGCTGCTATTAGTTGGGGAGGATGGAAAAGGGATTGGAGTTTGAGGGACAAAAGAGGAGGCAGTTGGTTGTCAGTAGATATTATCGGGCACGTGCTATGCGCCAGGCACTGTCGTGGCCACGGGGGATAGAGCAGAGGAGGAGACAGAGAGCGTCTCTGCCCTCTAGGACACGGGTGGGCGAATTATGGCCCATGGGCCAAATCTGTACACCTGTGAGCTAAGAATGGTCTTTACATCTTTAACTGATTGAAAAAATCAAAAGAAGAATATTTCCTGACACGTGAAAATTATATGAAATTCAAATTTCAGTATCCACAAATAAAGTTTTATTGGCACACGGCCATGCTCCGTTTACGTGTGGTCTAGAGCTGCTTCGCACCGCAACAACAGAGTCGGAGTAGTTGCAACACAAACCATATGGCCTGGAAAGCCTGAAATGGTTTTTTTCTTAGGAAAAAAAAAAAGGTTTGTCAACCCCTGCTCTAGGAACTTCCATTCTCTTTGGAGAGACAGTTAAAGAAGCAGGTAAGCAAGTTTCAGGATGCATCTGAAGACGCATCAGCATGTCCTCGTACCCAGCTTCTGCCTCCGCCACCTACCCCTGGAAGGGAAGTGCTCCATCCAGGGGTGCTACATTAGAGCCCAGAGGACCGGGGTCATTGTCATCAGCTCCCCGCCTCTGGGCCAAGAGGAGCTAGCCTTTTCCTGAAAGGAAAGAGTCATACTCAGTGATTTGCGAAGTCTAGCGCCCACTGGATCCCCTGTGCCCTCTCCCAGATCCTCAATGCAAGAACAACTAGATAACCTCAGAGGAACATCCCCTTTGTCACCAAGGCCTGCCACCTACATGCTGTGCCTCCCTCTCTATAAAAAGTCTTCTCCCACACTACCTCATGGAGCCCTGACAGGGATAAGGCATAGGTTGGGGTTATTGTTCCCATTTCACAGACAAGGAAACTGAGACTTAGAGAAATTACCTGAATTACCCAGGGTTACGCAGCTTGAAACAGCTTGCAGATCCAGAATTAGAAAGTAGTGGAGTGTCAGCTTTGAAAGGGCCTTTGGGATTGTCAGCGAGCCATCGAAAACTGGTGGCCTGGGGCTGAGGTGAATCAGGTGAGGGTGGTGGCAAATCCTCCCTGTGCGAGACATAAGGCGTGCATTGTCTGTGGAGAGTTTAAAAACATGAATGCAACTGGGTAGGTCCGCTTTTTATTATCACCATGCCCTGGCACTTCCAAACAATGTCGGTGATAAAATCCTCCCTCCTGAAGAGATCTTTTTGTTGGTCTAAGTTCTAAATAATTGCTGTGATTATTAAGAGTTTTAAGAATGTAATATATCTGTAGGCTTCAAATTAGTACATTCATGTTACCTAACCTTTAATAAATAATATATGCTACGTGGAAGCTAATTTGGAGAGCTCCCCGGGTACACAATTGGCCCCCAACATATGGCTTCAATTTGAGAGTTCATAGCAGGTCAGAATCATTGGAGCTCACTTCGGGAGTGTTCAGGTCCCCATATCCCTGTATTTAAGCAAATTTGAAATCAACAATGATGGTACAGTGACTGTGAAAAATGAAGGAACAAAACTTGAGTTACTGCAATTCTCTCATTCTCTGTGCAGATCATTCTCTGAACCCTGCCCTGTTGCCTCTTTTGGAGGCACTTTTTCTTGCATATGTGTGTGCATGTTCCTTTTTGTTAAAAAAAAACCACACACAAAAAACGCACACAAAAAAACTTTAACTAAAAAATATTGGTCCATTACTTTTTTCCCTTTTGTGTTGTAATTTTTATTTTTTTTTTAATTTTGGTTGGTCTGACTGTGTATATGAAGTCAATAAAAGGAAATTTTTACTGTGTTTTCTGGCCATTATTATTTGTTTTATTTCACAATTATCATTAATGATAATTCTGTCATGTTGTGGTTAAAAAATGATCCATGCTGGGTGTTAAATACACACTAGATTCACCATTGACCTGAAGACAGAGGAAGACCCACAGACAACGGCATTATTTTCTCAATCATGATCATCATTATTATTTTATTGAACACCTACTTGGTGCCATGCCCTGTTCTAAGGTTTGACATGTATCATCTCTCTCTTTTTTTTTCGACATTCAACAAATATTTATTAATATCCTACCCTGTGTGAGCACCATTGTAGGTGCTGGGAATATGGCAGTGAACAAAGTCAAATGTTTTTTCTCTATTACCCTTGAACCACTGGGCCTGGAGGTGTTTCCTTATGTGTCATCTCACTTTAAAAATGAAGACAGTGGGGCGCCTGGGTGGCTCAGTCGGTTA
The DNA here is from genome assembly GCF_004348235.1 of Phoca vitulina. Lineage (NCBI taxonomy): Eukaryota > Metazoa > Chordata > Mammalia > Carnivora > Phocidae > Phoca > Phoca vitulina. The sequence goes on from NW_022589705.1 coordinate 81,458,582, forward strand.
AGCGTCTGCCTTCGGCTCAGGTCATGATCCCAGGGTCCTGGGATCGAGTCCCGCATCGGGCTCCTTGCTCAGCGGGGAGCCTGCTTCTCCCTCTGCCTGCCTCTCTCCCTGCTTGTGCTCTGTCTCTCTCTGACAAATAAATAAATAAAATCTTTAAAAATAAATAAATAAATAAAAATAAAAAAAATAAAAATAAAAATGAAGACAGGCTCCCACAGGGCTGGAATTAGGGTAAAGTGAGTGAGGCCAAGTCATGCAGTGCAAGTTCAGATCCTGTCTTTACTTAAAATACTAGTAGTTTGTTCATCATAAATATTATAAATACTTATTGCATTAGTTTTGACTTCTTTTTAAGGATTTATTTATTTGAGAGAGAGAGAGAGAGAAAGAGAGTGGGGGGAGGGGCAAAGGGAGAGAATCCCCAAGCAGACTCCCCATTGAGTACAGAGCCTGACTTAGGGCTCTATCTTATGACCCATGAGATCATGACCTGAGCCAAAACCAAGGGTTGGCCGCCAAATTGACTGAACCACCCAGGGACCCCTACTTTTGGCTTTTTATTTATTTTTAAAATTTTTATTTTATTTTTTAAAGATTTTATTTGTGAGAGAGAGAGAGAGAGAGGGAGAAGCAGACTCCCCTCTGAGTGTGGGGCCCAACACGGGGCTTGATCCCAGGACCCTGTGATCATGACCTGAGCCGAAGTCAGATGCTTAACTGACTGACCCACCCAGGTGTCCCTACTTGATTGTTGAGTTTTTTGGTGCCCCCTTAAATCTTACACCCAAGATGATTCCTCATTAACCTCACCCTAGTCCTATCTTTGCTCATCTAACCCTCATAGCAATCTTGTGAAGCAAGTGCAATAATTATCCCCATTTTACAGATAAGAAAATGAGGCACAGAGAGGCTAAATGGTTTGTTCAAGGACACACAGTTATTAAGTAGTAGAGCTGGCACACAAACATCTCTTACTTTAGAGCCCATGCTCTTAACACTACTTTACATTTGTTTGGTCCACACAGGTTGCTAAATAACCCAAATAACTTGCCATTGCTTTAATTTAAATTAAAAATACAGCTAGCTAGCTAGCTTGTTTGCTTGCTTGCTTGCTTCCTTTCTTCCTTTCTTTCTTTCACAGGCTCCATGCCCAGCTCATGACCTGAAATCAAGACCCCGAGATCAAGACCTGAGCGGAGATCAAGAGTTGGACGCCTAACCAATTTACCACCCAGGAGCCCCTCCAGCTTCTTTAAAAGTCTGGCAACCTGGGCTCACATTCTTGTTTTGTAAGCATCAGCAGGATGAGTGGCAGCCCTTCTTAAATCAGGCAAGCTCATTAGGTAGCCACAGCCCCCACCACCCTCTATTGTCTCAACTCGTCCCCTGCTTTACTCTCTTGTTGCCTGCCTGCTCCTGGGGGCATCTGGATTTGGATCCCTAATCTGGCCATTTCACAAATGGAGGAATCCAGGCTCCAGAAAGGAAGAGGCTTATCCAACGCACCTAGCACTTCTATGATAAAGCTGGGCTCCAAGCCAGGCCCCACAGAGCCCCTCAGTCACAGGAGACAATTGTGAGTGACTTTACTTTTAAGGGAAGCTCAGAGAGGGAGCTCCTAGACTCAGATCCAGCTAACACTCATTCCCTGAGCTCCCAAAGGCTGGCACTGAGATGGGCACGCCCATGTCCACACGAACAACTCCCAGCAGCTCTGACAGGTCGCCCTTGACAACCTCCATCTTACAGGTGAGAAACTATGGCTCAGGAGGTCAAGTGACTTTCCCAGGATCTCACTGCAAGTTTGTGGCAAAGCTGCCTAAACTTCAGTTTACTAGCTCTTGACATAAGACCAGAGGAATCTACCTCCTGCTCCCTCCCTGCAACCCCCTCTCTCACTCTTGCTGGGGTTTTCTGGGGCTGAGGCTGTAGTCACCCAGGAGTAAAGTTACTCTCTTCCAGGAGGATATTGACACAGAGCAGCCTGAGAAGCAAGACTGAGCTGTGAAAAATACCTGCTAGGGACGCCTGGATGGCACAGTTGGCTAAGTGTCCGACTCTTGGTTTCGGCTCAGGTCCTGATCTCAGGGTCGTGAGATGGAACCCATGTTGGGCTCCATGCTCCGCAGGGAGTCAGCTTGAGATTCTCTCCCTCTCCCTGCACTCCTGCCACTCGGGCTCGTTCTCTCTCTCTCTCATTCTCTCTAAAAAATAAATAAATCTTGCGGTGCTGGGTACCTGCTTTATGTCAGGCATGTGATAAATGCTTTTCACAAGGCTTATATTCCCTTCTTTTTTAAAAAAAAAAAGATTTATTTACTTATTTGACAGAGAGATACACAGCGAGAGAGGGAACACAAGCAGGGGGAGTGGGAGAGGGAGAAGCAGGCTTCCCGCAGAGCAAGGAGCCCGATGCGGGGCTCGATCCCAGGACCCTGGGATCATGACCTGAGCTGAAGGCTGATGCTTAACGACTGAGCCACCCAGGCGCCCCTTATATTCCCTTCTTTGTGTTTATCTGCATCCTCTAAATTTTCCACAATGAATACATTTTACTTCTGGTACAAGGAATTGCTTGATCATGGCCTTGAAATGAGTCTACTAAAGATTTGGGGAAGTTGGGGATGAGTATGCCCAATTGGCAATTAAGGAAACTGAGGCTGAGGGATTGCCCAAGGTCACACAGGTAGTAAGTGATGGAGTCAGGATGCTTTCTGAGTCTAAGGCCAGTGCTCCTTCCACTCCACTGCTCTGCCTGCCTTCTCTTCACATCTTGTTCCACAAAGGAGTTCACGCAAATTATAAACCTACATAAGAGAAATCAAGCATTTATCCTACTATATTTCAGGAGGATCAAATAATGAATGAGGAAAAGTTCTTTATGTAAGAATTTCAGGTAATGAATGCAAAAAAGAATGACAGAATGAGAAAATTACCTTTCGGGACACCTGACTGAGTCAGTTGATAGAGCGTGTGGCTCTAGATCACTGGGTCATGAGTTCGAGCACCACGTTGGGTATAGAGATTACTTAAAAATAAATAAAAACTTGGGGTTCCTGGGTGGTACAGGCGGTTGGGTGTCTGATTCTTTGTTTGGGCTCAGGTTGTGGTCTCCAGGAATGAGATCCACCCTACGTCATGCTCAGTGGGGAGTTTGCTTAAGACTCTCTCTCCCTCTCCTTCTGCCCCTCCACCACCCTCTCTAAGGTGAATAAATAAATCTTTTAAAATAAATAAATAAAATATTTTAAAAAGAGAAAAATTTTTTGTAACAGCTAAGGAAATGATGGATCATAGGTGGATGCTAAAACTAATAGATAAAAACATTGATGAGGAATTTCATAATGAGGAGAGCAGGCCAAGAGCCCTGACCACAGATCAATCAATAAAAATGTTTCAACTAAATATGTGCCTCCAGATGTGACTTAATAATAAGTACACAAATAAGTTATTCTTGCCAAAATCATTAAACCTAATCTAATCAAGCCGCTAGATCTAACTTTCAGTTTACTGAAATACAAAGGACAGAAGAACAAGTTAAACTACACCATTAGGAAGCAATCAGCCCAAACTTTTGCGACTTGGGAAACCTCTCAGGACAACGCTCTGGTTTCTTTTACAAATAAATAGCATGAAAAAAAAAAAGGAAAGAAAGGTGGAACTGTTACAGACTAAAAGTTACTTAAGAGACATATCAACAAATGAAATGTGTGAACCTCATTTGAATCCTGATTGGAACAAACCAACTATTAAAGAAATTTGAACATGAACTAGGCATTGAGTGATTTTAGGGAATTTTTATTAATTTTGTTAGGTATGATAGTTATGTTTGAAACAGACCTATCTGTTAAAGATATATGCTGAAATAATTTGGATGAAATGATATGATGTCTGGGATTTGCTTTATAATACTCCAGAGAGAGGGAAAAGTGGGGAGGTAATTAAAACAAGATTGGCAAAACATTGATAATTATTGAAGATAGATGATAGGAACATGACAATTTATTTTATTTTTAATTTTTTTTATTTGACAGAGAGAGAGACAGTAAGAGAGGGAACCCAAGCAGGGGGAGTGAGAAAGGGAGAAGCAGGCTTCCCACCAAGCAGGGAGCCTGATGCAAGGCTTGATCCCAGGACCCCAGGATCATGACCTGAGCTGAAGGCAGACGCTTAAAGACTGAGCCACCCAGGCACCCCGGAACATGACAACTTATTATATTGTCTCTACTTTTTGCATGTTTGAAGTATTCCATAATAGAGAGGTTTGGGGTTTTTTTTTTTTTTTTTTTTTTAAAGATTTTATTTATTTATTTGAGACAGAGAGAATGAGAGAGAGAGAGAGCACATGAGAGGGGGGAGGGTCAGAGGGAGGAGCAGGCTCTCCGCCGAGCAGGGAGCCTGATGCGGGACTCGATCCAGGGACTCCAGGATCATGACCTGAGCCGAAGGCAGTCGCTTAACCAACTGAGCCACCCAGGCGCCCTGGGGTTTTGTTTTTAAAGCTTTTATTTATTTATTTATTTATTTATTTATTTATTTATTTATTTATTTGAGAGAGAGAGAGGGAGCACAACTGGGGGAGGGGGAAGAGCAGAAGGAGGGGGAGAAGCAGACTCCCCGATGAGCAGGACCCTGAGATCATAACCTGAGCCCAAGGCAGATGCTTAACTGACTGAGTCACCCAGGTGCCCCAATAGAGTGGTTTTTTTAAGGCTTAAAGTCAATAATTAAGAAAATTGGGACAAAGAGAAAATACAGATGAAGAAATAGAAAAGTTCTGAGCTTTTTAGCAGCCAAAGCAAAGAGGGAAATAAGAGTCATGCTAGCCAAGTGTTGAGAAAGGCAATCTCATGCTTATAGTCATTTGATCCCCACTCATAAGAATGCACCCCAGGGGGCGCCTGGGTGGCTCAGTCGTTGGGCATCTGCCTTCAGCTCAGGTTATGATCCCAGGGTCCTGGGATTGAGCCCCGCATCGGGCTCCCTGCTCCGTGGGAAGCCTGCTTCTCCCTCTCCTACTCCCCCTGCTTGTGTTCCCTCTCTTGCTGTGTCTCTCTCTGTCAAATAAATAAATAAAATCTTTAAAAAAAAAAAAAAAAGAATGCACCCGGGGCCTGGAACACTTCCTAACCAAGAGACAAAGAACCCACACAGCTTGTGCTGGGTTTATCACCTTGTGTGGTATTATCTTTCCTTGTCTTAAGTGCAATGAGTATTCTTTTGTTTCTTCTTCGAGCATGTGCATCATATGGCATCTGGCCAACCCCACTGCTCTATCTGTTCTCTGGAAGGGGGCGAGGTCTTTCCACCATGGAACGAGAAGAGTGAACATATAGGCAAATTGCCCGGCGTCCACCACTGGGAGAGATCCACTGGCCATCAGGGACCAATGCCCAAGGTTGAAGGTGATCTCACTCCGTCTCTTCTCTATGTGAGTAAAGCATCGTTCCACCCAATGCTTGACTGCGTGTGTTTTCTTTGGCGACTCAAATACCAAGACGAGATGGGTTAGAAGGGTTTAGAGTTCTCCCCTGGGATTTGTAGCAGGTGCACAGTACTCTACTCTCTTGGGATTTATAACAGGTGCACGGTACTTCACTTAAACCAAGAGATATAGAAAACCACCAAACCCACACAGTCTCTTATTTATTTATTTAAATTTTGTTACTTAACATATAGTGCAATATTGGTTTCTGGAGTAGAATTCAGTGACTCATTACTTATATACAAAACCCACTGCTCATCATAACAAGTGCCCTCCTAAATATCCAACACCAGTCTAGCCCATCCCCTACCCACCTCTCCTCATCAACCCTCAGTTTGTTCTCTATCGTTAAGAGTCTCTTATGGTGGGATGCCTGGATGGCTCAGTCCGTTAAGCATCTGCCTTCGGCTCAGGTCATGATCCCAGGGTCCTGGGATCTAGTCCCACATCGGGCTCCTTGCTCGGTGGGGAGCCTGCTTCTCGCTCTGCCTGCCACTCCCCCTGCCTGTGCTCTCTCTCTCTGTGACAAATAAATTAAAAAATCTTTAAAAAAATAGTTAAAAAAAAAAAACAGTCTCTTATCATTTGTTTCCCTCTTTTTCCCTCCTTCCCATATGTTCATCTGTTTTCCTTCTTAAATTTCACAAATGAGTGAGATCATATGGTATTTGTCTTTCTCTGACTTATTTCACTCAGCATAATACACTCTAGCTCCATCCACATCATGGCAAATAGCAAGATTTCATTCTTTTTGATGGCTGAGTAATATTCCATTGTACATACATACCACCTCTTCTTTATCCATTTTCGTCAGTTAGTGGACATTTGGGCTCTTTCCATAGTTTGACTATTGTTGATAATGCTGCTATAAACTTCGGGGTGCATGGACCCCTTGGATCTGTATTTTTGTATCCTTTGGGTAAATACCTAGTAGTACAATTGATGGACTGCACAGTTTCTTATAATCAAAGAGATTCCACTGGTGGCAAAATTGCCACTTAATATGAACTACCAGGTCGGGATGCCTGGGTAGCTCAGTCGGTTAAGTGTCTTACTTAGCTCTGGTTATGATCTCGGGGTCCTGGGATTGAGCCCCATGTCGGGCTCCGGAATTGGCTTGTCCCTCTCCTTCTGCCCCTCCCCCTGCTCATGCTCTCTCACTCTCTCAAATAAATGAATACAGTTTAAAAAAAATATATGAACTACCAGGTCACCAGTAGGGGGGCCCGTCACCTGTGCTTACCTGGGCTATGAGGGACTTGCAAAGGGGTGGGCCTTAGAGGATGAGGGAAATGGAGAAAGACAGGAGAGGCAGGACATTCCAAGTGGAGGGCACCCAGGGAGCAAGGGCAGGAAGGCTATCTCGTTTATGTAAAGAAAAAAAAAATATGTGTATATATATATATATATAGCCCACAAAATGTATGTGAACCAAAATAAAGCTGGGCTTTTTTGCTCCCTCCTCACCCAAAAGAAATCGATCCAACTCCGAAAAGCACTGTCAGAAAACAAAAGTCTTTTTTTAAAAAAGATTTTATTTATTTATTTGAGAGAGAGAGCACGGCTGCGCAGGAGAGCAGGGGGAGGGGCAGAGAGAGAGGGAGAGGGACTCTCAAGCAGACTCCCCACTGAGAGGGGAGCCTGAAGCAGGGCTTGATCCCAAGACCCTGAGATCATGACCTGAGCTGAAACTATGAGTCACCTGCTCAACTGACTGAGCCACCCAGCTGCCCCAGAAAACAAAAGTCTTTACCAAAGGTCTCTGGAGGACACTGCAAAGGGATTACACAGCACATCTCAAAATCTGCAAAATCTCTCTTCCTCAAAATTCCATGCTATCAGAGTAGCTCCCCAAACCTCTTCTTTTTCTTTTTTCCAAATTCCTGGCCACCCAAATTCTGCCAGCTCACTCCCCTCCCATCTCTCAGTAGCAGCTTTTCCTGAGTGGGACTGGGAGGAAATTTCTCCAGGTCGCTCCACTCCTTTGCTTAGGTCTGTTCCTCTCTCTCTGCCTTCCTTACAAAGACTCCTTAGAACTGTCTGGGAAGGAGGAAAAGCCATGAATATTTACATGTGAGTATTTTTGTCCTGTTGCATAGAAAAAAAGATTAGAAGGAAATACACCCAGATGTTAACAGTAAGAGACCAGCAGAGCTTTGGAATCAGGTGAAGTTGGGCCCAGGTCCTGGCTCTGGCACTTTCTAGTTGTGTAACCTTGGGCAAGCCTCACAGGGGATATTTCTCTAACCCTCAGATTGCTATTCCATAAATTACTTAGCATGTATCTGGCAGATAGTAATTTTTCTGTAAAGTGTAGCTTACAAAATAAAGATGTTACCGCTACCTGGTAGGAATATGGTGAACTTCATTTTGTCTTTATCACTATTTTTTGCCTTTATCAGTATTTTATTTGAAAATTTTTACATTGAGGCGTGCCTGGGAGGCTCAGTCCGTTGAGCCGGCAGACTCTTCGTTTCAGTGGCTCAAGCGACCGAGCCCCCCAGGCACCCCTAAATAAAATCTTTTAAAAATTAAAAAATAAAAATTTTTACAATGAGCACACATTGTAATTTAAAATAAAACACCATAAAGATTATTATAAACACAGGCATAAACTGTTTATCAGTAGAGGACTGAATGAATTATGGGGTACCCATATTCTGAAATACTACAAACTCGTTAAAAATGTCAGTATAATGACATGGAAAAAATGTCCACAGAATAGCAAATTGCCAAAACGGTATGTGTAGCATGACCCCTTTATGTATATTTTTACACACGTTAAGGATGTAAATGCACAGAAAAGGTGTAAGGATACTCAACACCTTAGCTATCTCAGCAGTGAGGATGAGGGTTTTTCATTTTTTTAAATCCATATTTTGTAAGGTTTAACTTTTTAATAAGACGCATGAATTACTTTTATATAAAAGAAAACATCAGGGCGCCCGGGTGGCTCAGTCGGTTAAGTGTCTGCCTTCGGCTCAGGTCATGATCCCGGGGTCCTGGGATCGAGTCCCGCATCGGGCTCCCTGCTCAGCAGGATACCTGCTTCTCCCTCTCCCACTCCCCCTGCTTGTGTTCCCTCTCTCGCTGGGTCTGTGTCAAATAAATAAATAAAATCTTAAAAAAAAATTTTTTTAAGGGACATTTAAGGGGGGAAAATGGTCAGGGTTTCCCGGAGTGTTTCTCGGGCCCAACAACAGAGCATGGCAGAAAGCCAAGGACTCCAAGACTATCCGCTCCGCAATCCTATCGCTGTGCAGTCCGCTCCAGCAAGCTACTGGGTGGGGAGGGAGGGGTTAACAGTCGCACCCCGTCTTCAGCCCTCAAAGTCCACCCCAGCCAAAGTCCTCTTTTGCAAAGGCTGCAACAGAAAGGAACTAGTTGAGGTTGCTCCCTCCTCCCTCCCACCGCGGACCGCTCAATACCTCCGCTACGGAGAGTAAGATTTGCGGGAGCCGTGAAGAAGGCAAGGGGAAGAGAAGGCCCTGGGGCCTGGAGATCTTTCTAGATGTGGCTTGTGGCCCCGAAGACTTCCGTCCTCCCCCAATCTTTGTTGAAATATAAAAAGAGGAAGGATCCTGGAGGGACAGCATGGCCTCCCTGGGTTCTCAGGGTAGGGTCCGCCCCTTAGCGAGGGAGCCGCTAAGTCCTCAAACACTTGGGGGACAAGCCTGAGCAGTTCCTGGAATGCAGGGGAAATGAGGGCGATGACACACCGGAGGGCCCCTAGCAGCGGTTGATCTAGCCCCTAGATTGAGTCCCAGGATATCCTGGCTGGTTCCAAGAACCCGGCCCGGAAAATGGGCGGGGTTCCTGCCCGCTCCACGCCCCCCCCCCCGGCCCTTCTGACCTGTGGGCTCCAAATCCCAGGCCAGCCCCAAGGCCAGCCCATTCAGCCCATTTACTCGGCCCCACGCTCCCTCAAATCCCCCCTACCCGGTGCCCGCCCAGCCCCAGACGGACCTCTGCCCAGCCCCCCAGGCCTGCGCCTTCCCCTCAACCCCGCGTCTCATTTCCGCATAGTTCCCGCTCCCGGCACCCCGCGCGCGCCTCGCGGACTCCGTGGCCCGCGGGAACCCAAGCCCGCGGACCCCGCCCCGAGGCCACGCCCCCCACAGGGCCCCGCCCCTGCACTGCCCGCGCGTGCTCCGTCCGGTTCTCTGGGCCTGCAAGGGTGTCCCTGTCCCTATCTGCCCCTAGGGCCCCCATTCGGAAGGTTGGCTAGGAGGGCGTTCTGAGAAGCTCGGGGAAGATGCAGGCCCGGAGGCGGAAGCAGAGGATGGGAAGGCCCGGGGTCAGGCCAGTGAGGGCCTCAGAGATCGAGCCACGCCCACCTCCTTTCCTCCAGCGGGCGCAGTTGGGCCCCGCGGCTCGGAGCCCGAGTCTGAGCAAGGGTTGGCCCGGTACCCGCCAGGTGCGCTGCGCGGGATGGCAACGAGGCGGGGCGGCCCGCGGAGCGCTGGTCCGGCTGCAGGGCGAGTCACGTGAGCTGGGGATGTCCGACCCAGGATCTGGAATCCAGGGCAAACGGGAGGTATTGAGGTGAGCTCCGGCCCAGCGGCTCTCTCACCATGGATGCCACGCCCTGTGCTGGCAGGGGTGGGGAGCAGGGCCCAGGAGGCCCAACTGATGGGGCGCTGCCTCTCCAGCGCCTCCCGGGTATGGGGAGCTCGGCTCTGCGTCGCCACCGTGTGGCCGCAGGAAGCAGCGCCTGCCTAGCACCCGGGGACTCCTCAGGGCTGGGGAAACGGACCTTGGCGACCAAGGGGCGGGCCGCCGTCGGGGAGACCGGCTTTCGAGATCCCGCCCCTCCCGAACCGGGTTCTGGAAATGGGGTTGAGGTCGCCCTGACAGTCCTTCTTTCGGCCACTGTGAATCCTGCTCAGGACTGCGTGGGACGTGGGTGTGGACACCCCGCATCTGCCCCCATCATGCTCACCTAGTAGCTTGTGTGGGTGAGAACGATCCTTCCCAAAGGCAGCAATGCCCCCAGTAACCCACCAGCTTTTCCGAAGCTCCTGCTATGTGAAGGACACACAAAAATGAATAATTAAAATAAGTAGAGAAAGTCTTTTCAAATTCGTGGCTCCCTATTCTCATGAAAATAACAGGTAACATTTAAGGAGGGCTTACTGTATGCTGTGCATTTACGGAGTACTTTTATATGCATGACGACACTGACTTCTCACCACAGCCGTCTAAGGGTAGGCTATTTAACAGATGGGGAATTTGAAGTTCGGAGAGGTCAAATAACTTGTCCAAAGTCACACAGCTAGCTAACGATTGAATTTCTGAGCCTTGGCTTTTTAATTATTATTATTATTTTTAAAAAGAACAGTTTTAGTTCACAGAAAATTGAGCGAAAGGTGCAGAGCGTCTGTGTAAGCACCCCACACACATGCACACCCACTGTCAACATCCCACACCACAGTGGTGCGTTTGTTAAAATTAATGAACCCACACTGACACATTATCATCACCCAAAGTCCAAACTTTACTTTTGATAAACCTTGGCTTTTAACCACTGTGCCAATCTCCTGCCCTAATTGAAGACCACTTTGCTGAGGGGGGATTCAACTGGGACTTTGAATTATCTGTAAGAATTTCCAAAGCAGGGGTAGGAAGGGCATTCCAGGCAGGAGAGCTATGTATATAAAGATGTGGAGGGATTCTCATGGTATTTGGTGAGTTTGGCTTGAGCAGGAGGTCCCAAATTTTATTTTATTTTATTTTTAAAGATTTATTTATTTGAGAGAGAGAGAACGCCGGCAAGGGTGAGCAAGGGGAGGGGCAGAGGGAGAGAGAGAATCCTCAAGCCAACTCCCGACCAGTGGGAGCCAGAGAATGGAACTGGAGCCAGGTCTCCATCTCTGGATCCTGAGATCATGACCTGACCTGAAATCAAGAGTAGGCAGCTTAACTGACTGAGCCACCCAGGTGCCCCACAAGGTCCCAAATTTTAGTCAATGGAGTATCAACCTCATGAAGTTAGTCCTAAGCAATAATGGCCATGGAGTCATGGGTTTAATATGCACGTTTTATTTTTTTTTTGAATGCCAACTGAAATAAATATGTAACTTTAAACAAAACTTATTTATTTTTTAAGTAATCTCTACACCCAACATGGGGCTCAAACTCAACCCTAAGAGTCCCATGCTCTGTGGACTGAGCCAGCCAGGTGCCCCTAAAATTGTAACTATTTAAAACATATTTGATCATGGGGAGGCTGATGGTTCCTGCAAGTGTGGAGGGCGAAGTGACCCCCGCAGGAGTGAGGGGCTGCCACGACCATGGGACGCGAGTCTGGGAATCTGACACGGATGTGGCATGTGATCACCTACAGCTTGTCGCCCTCTGAGCGACACATCTTCTGGCGCTGCTTCAGCCAGGGCATCCCCAACATGCTGCTCCGCTCACGGGCGTGCATTCTTCACATTGTGCCATTTGTAGTGTTTTATCCGGTCTACACATGGGGGACCCAGGAGTTTGAGAAATCCAACAGGAAGAATTCAGCTGCCTATGAAAATGATAAATGAGCCACTCATCTGGATAATGGTTTCCTGCATAGGAAAGACCCTTCTCTGGGAGAAAAGTCTACATTATAGTATTTTTTAAAAGCTTTTATTTATTTATTTGAAAGAGAGAGAGCAGAGAGAGAGAGCACACAAGGTGGGATGAAGGGCAGAGGCAGGAGAAGAAGGCAGGGAGCCTGATGTGGGGCTCCATCCCAGGACTCTGGGATCATGACCTGAGCTGATGGCAGATGCTTAACTGACTGAGCCACCCAGGCGCCCCTACATTATAGTACCTTGAAGGCGTAATAAACTTCTTATGGACTGAAAAAAAATTGCGCTCACACATCATTAAAATTATCCCTAGGATAGTGCTAGTCATACCCCATTCTGTAAAACGACCATAGGAAATTACTGGAGAAGCCCTGGGGAGGTAGGATGAGGTCACTTTTTGTTGAGCAAGGGTCCACGTGTCCCAAGTAAGGGGCTTGCGGCTTTTCGTAATTTTTTCTGAGTCTCAGACCTACCAGCATATCTGATCTTATCTTTCTTGGCTGGCTCCTCATTCTCTTCTGCATAAAGAGTAAATGCCTGGAAGGACCTTTGTGGCTCAGTCAGCTGAGCATCCGAATCTTGATTTCTGCTCAGGTCGTGATCTCAGAGTCATGAGATTGAGCTCCATGCCAGGCTCCATTCTCAGCGGGAGCTGCTGGAGATTCTCTCTCCCTCTCCCTCTGCTGCCCCCCCCCCCCGCCGGAAACAGGAGATAGGGCGCTTTTTTTTTTTTTTTTTAAGAAATGTATTTTTTTTTAAAGATGTTATTTATTTATTTGACAGAGACACAGAGAGAGAGGGAACCACAAGCAGGGGGAGTGGGAGAGGGAGAAGCAGGCATCCTGCTGAGCAGGGAGCCCGCTGCGGGGTTCTATCCCAGGACCCTGGGATCATGACCTGAGTGGAAGGCAGACGCTTAACGACTGAGCCACCCAGGCACCCCGAGATTCTTTTTTTTAATGAAAGTTATACATATACATGATTTAAAGAAATAATGAGTATTATAAGGTTTTCTATGAAAACAGAAGGCTGTCCATCACCCTCTTCCCCCATTTCCACTTTTCCAGAGACACCATTTTCAATTCTTTCAGCTGACTGTATTTTACATTTATCTCCATCATCTCTAAGTAGCATGCTTGTTTTGCCACTTCTTGATGTTTCAATTTTAAGCACTATCTCTTGATTTTCTACTGAGAAAGATAAAGTTTTAACTCTTTCCCTGCCACCTGCCCCCCCATACACATAATCCTGCTTCCCCAAACTGCCCAACACAATTTTGGTTGGTTCAGTAGTCATTGTGCACATTATTATATGTAAGCTATGATTACTTTTCCTTTTTTATTTTTTTAGATTTATTTATTTGAGAGAGAGGGTACAAGTGGGGGGAGGGGCAGAGGGAGAGGGAGAGAGAGAGGGAATGAAGCAGACGCCCCACTGAGCACAGAGCCTGATGGGGGGAGGAGGGCCTCTGCCCCACAACTCCCGAGATCATGACCTGAGCTGAAACCAAGAGTCGGATGCTGCATCGACTGAGCCACCCAGGCGCCCCCATTTTTCCTTTCTTGTACAGCTGTTTGTTTTCCCCAGAGTTAATAATTGTCCTGTTTTGTCACTTGCTTAGTTTTTATGAATTCCACTCTCCACCAGTTATCTAAATGTCTTCCCAATGGGGCGCCTGGGTGGCTCAGTCGGTTAAGCGTCTGCCTTCGGCTCAGGTCATGATCTCAGGGTCCTGGGATCGAGCCCCACATCGGGCTCCCTGCTCTGCGGGAGGCCTGCTTCTCCCTCTCCCACTCCCCCTGCTTGTGTTCCCTCTCTCGCTGTGTCTTTCTCTGTCAAATAAATAAATAAAATCTTTAAAAAAATAAAAAAATAAAAAAAAAATAAATGTCTTCCCAAAATGTTCACACACATCAGGTGTCTCAGTTGGGTATCTCTGGAGGTGGACGGGGAGACAGAGGTATTTATTAGGGATCAACAGCTGGGAAAGAAAGTGGGTGGAAGCAGGATTGGGCAGAGGGAAAAGGAACTTCAATGAGGCCCCCAGCCTGGCAGGGAGCTTTGGAGCAAAGGGTTGCCCATCAGAGTGTCCCAAGCCTGGCTGAAATGCTCGGGCCCTTAGACCCTGCCTGGCTCAGTCACAGTGTGGGGGCTGCCTCAGGGAACGATGCTCTCTTGCAAGGCAGCTCTGCATCTCGGGCTGACCCGGAAGGATCAGGAGTTTACACCTGGTGAACAGTTATCATTCTGGGCGGGAAAGAGCTGGATTTTGTAGGGTTTAAAGTTTTAAAGTTTATACAGTCTGGGGGCCCTTAAAAAAAAAGAATATAAAATTAGGTATAATTTATTTAGCTTGATAAGATAAACCAATAAATTCCTAGAGCTTCGAATCCCCTGGAGACTCAGGACCTTTTCTTCTGAGATCTCATCAGGCAATCTAGCAGAAATGCTTTCTGATTACAACTTGGCTTCTCCTGCCCACCTAGAACCCTCTACAAGTGCCAGCACTCACAGGACGTGCAGGAACGTGGAGCTTCAGCTTTAGGAGCTTCTCAGGAAGTTCGCCACTGATCCTGGGATGATCTTCTGGGATCAGTCTTCCTAGGGATTCCCCTGGGGTCACTTTTTTCTTGATTTACTCCATCCTTTTTGTGGAGCACCTATTCCAATAGTTTCTTGGGAAAGAGGGTGTGGGAAGTGACATTTTGAGACCTTGCATGTCTGCAAATATCTTTTTTTTTTTAAGTGTTTCTTTTTCTTTATTAACATATAATGTATTATTTGTTACAGGGGTACAGGTCTGTGATTCATCAGTCTTACACAATTCACAGCACTCACCATACACATACCTTCCCCAATGTCTATCACCCAGCCACCCCATCCCTCCCATCCCCCACAACTCCAGCAACCCTCAGTTTGTTTCCTGAGATTAAGAGTCTCTTATGGTTTGTCGCGAATATCTTCATTCTACTTTCACCCTTAATAATTTGGCTGGGTACAGAATATATTTTAAAAACTCCTAGAACAGTGCCTGCCATAAAGGGGCGCCTGGGTGGCTCAGTCGGTTAAGCATCCAACTCTTGGTTTCGGCTCAGGTCATGATCTCATGGGTCTTGAGACTGAGCCCCGCATTGGGCTCCACGCTCAGCCAGGAATCTGCTTGAGGGTTTTCTCCCTTTTCCCCTCCCCCCACTCTCGCTCTCTTTCTCTCAAATAAATCTTTTTTTTAAATTATTTTTTAAAAAGAACAGAATCTGGCATATTTTAAATGCCATTGGAGTTTTGGTATCACTATTATAAAAAATTCTAGTTGGAGATTATTTTCTTTTAGTGCTGTTACTGAGAAGTCCAAAGGCATCCTGATTCCTGGTGCTTTGTATGGGATGTCTTTTCCAATTTGGAAGGTAGAAGATCTCTTTTTCTCCGGGGTTCTGACATTTCACGACAGCCTCCTGATACTGGTCTATTTTCATCCAGGCACTGAGCACTTTGGAGATACCTTTCAATATGGAAGCGTGTGTCCTTCAGTTCTGGGAATTGTCTTCAATCTTTAATTGATATCTCCTCTCTTTTTTGTGTTTTCTCTTTCTGTAATTTCTGTTGTCCACATGTTGAGTGTCCTGGACCAGTCCTCTAATTTTCTTTCTTACTTTCCTCTTTTCCATTTATTTTTCTCTTTGTTTTACTTTCTGGAAGGTTTCCTCAAATTTATTCCAACCCTTCCATTGACTTTTTAATTTGCAAGAGCTTATTGTTGTTGATGATGTTTGTTCTTTTTTTTTTTTTTAAAGATTTTATTTATTCATTTGACAGAGAGAGACACAGCGAGAGAGGGAACACAAGCAGGGGGAGTGGAAGAGGGAGAAGCAGGCTTCCCGCCAAGCGGGAGCCCGATGCGGGGCTCGATCCCAGGACCCTGAGATCATGACCTGAGCCGAAGGCAGACGCTTAACGACTGAGCCACCATCTTTTTTTTTTGATGATTGTTCTTTTTAAAATAACATCCCGCTCTTGCCTCACAGATGCCGGATATTCTCTTCTCTCTATGAAGATATTAACAGTAGGTCTTCTTGGCCTGGTCAGATTACTTTTGAGAAAACTTTTTCTGATCCCCTGCCTGGAGCACAAAGCCCCGACTGCCAGCTTTCTCGGGGGCCAGCTGGGACACAGGGACAGTGCGTGTCTCAGCATTCCCAGCGTATATGTTCACGTCACTCCTGACTTGGGGAGGATGCTCCTGCCCTCCCCTGCACCTGCACTTTCCCCATTCCAGTGAACTCCTGTTATCCTTTCCAGAGAACAAACCTCCAGTCTTCTGCCGGGATTGGGGAAGGAACCCCAATGTCAGGTCCCCAAGGGACCTGATAATTCTGATCTTGAAACAGCTTCCAAACTCTTCTTATTTCAGACACCCCTGCGTTTAAACAGGTACCTGGGGGAGTCTGTGATCCTTCTTCCCCCATCCAGTTTTCTTGGGATCACTGTGTAGTTACCACCCGACCATCTGTTTTCCAGCTTCCCGATGCTATGCTCTGATCTCTTCCCTCCTTCTCCTCCTCTTAGTGGGTTTGTGCCTTAAACAAAATCTCTTTACTGTAGTTTTTGCGGGGTTTTAGGAGGACGTGGAATTAGACAAGTATGTTCAATCTGCCATAATTTTCAGAACTTCCATTTTTCCTAAACCAGTAAGCAGGTTAATAATTACAGATTTGAGGGCTACGGAGGGAAACAAACCTGGGGCCAAGATGAGCACAGCAGGCAGGACGACTCAGGCATAAGAAACTCAGATTTGTGTCTTTTTATTTATTTACTTACTTAGAGAGAGAGCGCGCGCGCTCGCACCAGCGTGAGTGGGGGAGGGGCACAGGGCGAGAATCCCAAGCAGACTACCCGCTGAGCCGCTGAGCGCAGAGCCTGACGTGGGGCTCGATCCCACCACCCTGAGATCATGACCTGAGCCAAAGCCAAGAGTTGGACGGTCAACCGGCTGAGCACCCAGGCGCCCCATCCGATTTCTGTCTCTAAACTACACCCCTCTGGGCGCCTGGGGGCTCAGTCGTTAAGCGTCTGCCTTGGGCTCAGGTCATGATCCCAGGGTCCTGGGATCGAGCCCCGCATCAGGCTCCCTGCTCCATGGGAAGCCTGCTTCTCCCTCTCCCACTCCCCCTGCTTGTGTTCCCTCTCTCGCTGTGTCTCTCTCTGTCAAATAAATAAAATCTTCAAGAAAAAAATAAACTACACCCCTCACTGCTGTGAAAAGAAGAGACCATCCAGGAACAGATGTGGAGTCGGAGCGGTGAGGAAGCCACCGTGAAGGTCAAGGTGAATGCGGTGGGCTGAGAAGGTGAGGCCTGTAGAGCTGGAAGGAGCCGGTTAGGACAGGGGCCATGAGGGCAGGAACCTCCAAAGGGGCACGGCCCGCTCCACGTCTGTTTTGTCCCCTGCTGTGTGCATACCCAGGGCTTACCAATGTCCCTTGCTACCAGAGACACTTCATAAAATGTTTGTGAATGGACACAGTGAGGGTGGGGAGTGAGGAAGGGAGGAGGTGAAGACCATCTACAGGATTCTCCTGCTAGTGCAGACCTTGGAGGCCAACGAAGGGCTGTGGAGTGTGCCACCAAAGGGAGCCACAGAAGGTGTGGGAGCAGGGGACTGACCAGGTGAGAGGGGGTCTTTCCCTGCACACAGGACCAGCGTCACCATGTCCTTTCCCCTTCCAACCTGTCTTCTGTCACGCCCTTTCCACTCTGGCCACTCCTGCCACAGCCTGACTCATCCTGCCACTTTGGCCTCTGTCTGACGCATCCTCCCCCCAGCCTCACCTCTCCGCCTCGCCACTCCTCACTCTTGCACTGGCCCCAGGAGGCCACAGTCTGGTTCTTCAACGCTGTTCTTATGCTGCTGACTCTTACCTCAGTCTGCGATTGGATTCTGTGTTTAATGTCAGATTCCCCCACACAGTGTGAGTTCACAAGTGAGGGAATCAGCCTGTTTCACTTGCCATTGTGTCCCTAGCAGCTAAGACTGGGCCTGGTGTACAAAAGTGGGCTCAGTAAGAAAAAAAAATTAAAAATTAAAATAAAAAATTAAGATTTATTTATTTATATGAGAGAGCACAAGCAGGAGGGGCAGAGGGAGAGGGAGCTGAGCACGGAGCTGGTCACGGGGCTCGATATCATGACCCTGAGATCACAACCTGAGCTAAAACCAAGAGTCTGATGTTTAACCAACTGAGCCCAGGCGCCCCTGGCTCAGTAAATTAAAAAAACAAAACAAAAAACTGTATTTATGTTTTATTGAGATATGATTGACATATAATATCATATGCATTTTAAGTGTACAACATAATGATTCAATACTTATATATATGTTACAAAATGATCAGCACAATAAGTCTAGTTAACACCCATCACCACTCATAGTTGATACAGTTTTGTTTTGTTTTTTTCTCGTGGTGATAACTTTTACATCAACTCTCTTGGCAACTTTCAAATATAAATACAGTATTATTAACTATAGTCACTTGCTGGACCAATAATTGTTGAAAGAACCAGATGAAAGTAGGTGTCATCTCGCACAGATGGGTTGGAGAAGAGGTTGAAGGGGAGACCATGGACAAGGCATGTGACGTGGGAAGGAGAGGGCACAGCCTGAGCACAGGCGAGGGGCAGAAGTCCTGAGAGTGGAAGTGATAGGTCTCGGGACCTGGCGGACTTAGTGGAATGAAGCCATCCCTAAGCCTTTGCTCGGTGCTTGGCCCTGGGCCCTGGGCCCTGTGAATGTCTGTAACACAGGACTGGGTGAAATCAGCTACGGACTAACTGTGCTATGGGCAGATCACACCTGGTAAGGGTGTCAGGAAGAGGAGGATGCCCTGGAGATGGATTTTAAAAACTGAGGGGGACATGGCCAGGATGGGGGGATGATTCCAAGGCCTCCAAGTTTCTGAGCCTGGGTGAGCGGGGCCACAGGCAGAGGCAGGGGACATGGGTTTCAGAAACACTGATCAGTCCAGGATCTTGGAGAATGTGCAAGGACCTATGAAGGGCCAAGGTAAGAGGCAGGGCGGGACATGCACCTCAGGCTCACTCCACCCTCAGCATGGCCCTGCTTTCTTCCTGGGTTTGACCTCATCCAACCCTGCTGCCCCCCCATCCCTGTTATGCACCCCAGCCTGAGTTCCAGGCCACTGACACCGGGTTGTGATGGCCCCATTCCCCACCTCACTCCCAGCCTCTCCCCAGTTGGCCTGCCCTCATCTTTCACCCAGGAGCCTCTTCCCCTCACTTCAGCTCCCCGGAAGTCCTCTAAGAAATTTTGTGCTGGGCACTTTTGCAGACCTCTCTCTTACCTCCTTGCATTTGGTCAAGTACCCCACATTTTAAAGATGGGAAAACTGGGGCATCTGTGTGGCTCAGTCAGTAGAGCATGCGACTCTTGATCTCGGGGTTGTGAGTTGGAGCTCCATGTTGGGCCTTCAAACCCCCAATTGGATCAGTAGAACTGATTGGGGAGTTAAATTTGGGTCTGCTGACTCTGAAGCCTATCTCCTCACCGCACCCCAAAGGCCAGGCAGACAGGAAGCTGGGGATCAAGGCTGTTTCTCACAGCCAAAGCTCTGGGTGCCCTGGGTGGGGGTTCATATTGGACTAGACAGGAGTGGTAGGAGCTTGAGGGACAATGCAGCACAGTGTTCACCAGCATAGACCTGAGGGCCCTAAGGGCCGGAGTGCTCAGGTTCAAGTCAGCTCTGCTGCCTCCTATACCTCAATTTTCCCTTCTGCAAAATGGGTTGAAGATAGTACTTGCTTTACTATGGGTACTGTGGGGATTAAATGAGGCACATAGAAAACACTAGGTGTCGTTATCTCCTTTCCTGAAGCCCCTCTGCCCGGTCAGGGGCTGCCATTCCTCCTACTCTGGCCAGGGGTGAGCACCAGGGAGTGCGGGGTTCCTCCCTGCTCTGGCCTGGGGACCGAAGACAGGAGGAAGGACCATTTCTTATCTCCATTTTATTTTATTTTTTTTAAGTTTTTTTTTAATTTTTAAAAGATTTTTATTTATTTATTTGACAGAGAGAGAGAGCAGGAACACAAGCAGGGGGGGTGGGAGAGGGAGAAGCAGACTCCCCGCTGAGCAGGGAGCCCGATGGGCTCGATCCCAGGACCCCGGGATCATGACCTGAGCCGAAGACAGACGCTTAATGACTGAGCCACCCAGGTGCCTCAGTCTCCATTTTATTAATGAGGAAGCCAGGTCTCAGAGAGGGGAGGTCCCTTGCCGGAGGTCATACGGTCAGGGACAGAGCCAGGATGAGAACCCTGGGGGTGTCCAGAGGTGGGCAGTCACGGAAGGCAGGCTGAAGCCGGTAAGGGGAGTGGACTGTGGGTTCTGGAACCGGGTGGCCCTGGGTTTAAATTCAGCTGTGTCACTAGTTTACTAGATCACTTCATCACCCTGAGCCCCATCATTCAGCCGTAAAGTGATGGGTGGAATAAAACATCTTATTAGGCCCCTTGCAAGGTGGTTATCTTGGGGTCGGTGCCAGTAGGCACCCGGTACATACCTGTCGAGGGACTGATCAGCTGCGTGGAAGAGGTGGGCGAGCCCAGGGCCTGGAGGGGGGATGGCGGCTTCCGAGGAACAGCTTCTCGGTGCCTGGCCCCACTGTGCGCTGGCCCTTACGTGCAGCCTCCTCTCCAGCCCTGCTGTCCTATCCCGCCTGGGCCCCCAGCCCGCCAGGCCACCCCGCCCCGGCAGCTGCTGCACAGCGCGACCCTGTTTATGGGCAGCCAAGCCCGCCCCCAGCTTCTGAACACGTCCCTCACTGTCCCATCTCTGGCCTTGCTTATGAACTCAGACCTAAAGCTTGTCTCTCGTCAACATCTTATATTTGCCCTCAACCACAGTTCACCTGTTTTCATAACGTGTATTGTTCGGTTCCTGCATAGTATGCAGCAGTGGCCATTATTATAGGTTATTATTATTGTATTAGACGTTATAATACAGTCACATGGTGCCACAGCGGGTTATCCGCGGTCCTACAGGATGGTGCCCTGTGGGTGCGCTCGGAGTGCTTGAATTCAAATCCCAACTTGACCACTTATTTGCTCTGTGACTTTGGGGAAATTATCTAACTTTTCTCTCCCTCAGTTTCCTCATCTATAAAATGGGATAATAATAGTAACTACCTGATAAAGTTATAAGAAATTAGCAACCTAGAATGGAAGTTTGATGAGTGGGATTTGGGGCTGTTTTGTTCTTTGCGGTATCACCAGTGCCTGGCTACTGCCTGAGACATAGAAGCTAGTCAACAAATATTTGTTAAATCAATCTGTGCAATAGTGAGGTAATGCATATAAAGTAGCGCTAAAGCGCTAATAGAAATACAATACAAGCCACTTATAATTTTAAGATTTGTAGAAGCCATGTTAAAAAAAGTAAAAAGGTAAAATTAATTTTAATAATATATTTTTAACATAATGTATCCAAAATATCATTGCAACATGTTATCAATGTAAGAATTATTACTGAGATTTTTAAATCTCTATGCCCAACGTGGGGCTCAAACTCACAACCCTGAGATCAAGAGTCACATGCTCTACCAACTGAGCCAGGCAGGCACCCCTGAGATATTTTCTATTCTTTTTTTCCTACTAAGTCTTTGAAATCTGGTATGTATTTTACCCCTACAGCACATTTCAGCTATACAACAATAATATCGTAAGCAATGTCCTACCAAAAACTAAGTCATATTTAACAAATATTTTTGTTTCTAAATTTAAAATAATTAAAATTAAATTAAATTAAAAATTTGATTCCTTTCTAGTACCAGCCACATTTCAAGGGCTCAGGAGCCCCATGTGGTTCGTGGTTACCAGATTGGGCCAACAGAGATACAGAGTGCCCAGGGGCTCGAGTTAGGTTCCCAGTGAAGTTCAGCTACTATTAGTGACCTGGGAGATGTCTGTGCTTTCGGTTGAGTGAAACAAGAAGTCACTTAGCATCATGTACAACATGATTTCACTTGTGCAAACAAAGAAAAACCCCACCCCCAAACTATTTATATTTGTTAAATATGTAACCCAGATGTAAACAGAAGCCTCCTTGCCTTATAAGAGCTCCAATCTCGGTCCATGAGAGCAGCAAGAGAACATGAAACGTGCCGCAGATGCCTGCTCAGGAGAGTGGGCCCAGAACAATGGAAGGCCTTTGTGTTAGCTCCAAGAGGAGTCTGATAGAGGAGCTGGGGGCCTGAATTGCTTGGGTTAGGAAGGGAGGAGAGTGTGAATTTCCCAAGGGTCAAGGTGGTAGAATGCATGGGGCAAAGGGCCAGGGAGCACCCCTCCCTGGGAATGGGGATGCCTGAGAGGATGTGAACCCATCACAGAGATGACACTTAAAATTGCTACGCGGGGTACAACGTGAACATTTCTGGGACCCCAAACCCTCTGTGAAGTCTACTCGACTGACCAATGTCTGTGTGCATGAGTTTTAGGGTAGAATCCAGAAAGAAGCTGACCTTTCATCTGGGTCAGAGAAAGGAGATGGCCAGGGCAGAAGCAATGGTCAGAGACTGAGGAGACTGGACACATAGGGTCCTCTTCTTTCCCCCAACACCATTCTTGGGACTCAAAGAAGTGACTTTCAACCTCCCATGATTCATGAAGGTGGAAGTAGGAGCCCTTCTCAGCATGTCCGCTACATCTCAGAGGCAAAGGGGGCCTCAGAACACATCCGGACTCCTCTGTGTTTGTAAGTGCCCAGGAAAAACCTGGAAGGGTCTGCATTAACGTGACAGGGGCTGCCTCTGGGAGGAGAGTGGGTTTGGAGAGGTGAAAATTTTCACGTTTGCCTTCTATATGTCTGTATTGAGTTGTTTCAAAAAATGTTTTTACAGTGAGCAGGCAATACTGTTATGTTTCGGGAAAGCAAACTGCCTGCACCTTCCTCCCAGCCCACCCAAGGAGTACCTGGCCAGTGTGGAAAAGGGAATAAGAAGCAGAAGTCATAACTCACTGCCTAGCAATGACCGTTCTCCCAAATGCTGCTCAAACTCCGGGGAAATGTCTGGCCTCCGGGCGGGCCCTCTTAGCGCACCCCAAACAGGCCTCACCAATTTGCCCCAGCCCCAGACTAGCCAAAGGTCAGAGTAGCCAAAAAGGTTGCCTTAGGGCCCAGGGCTGTGAGGGGTCTCAACCTTGTGCCTGGAGTGCCCTGGTGGAAAATGGGGCCTTTGCTTTGGCATGGGGACTGCTGTGGCGCTTGGGTAAGTCTCTGTTCAATTTAGGGGCTGTGCAGGGGACATGGATGGGAGCCCCCCTGTGGCACTGAGGACACTGCCTTCTCGTGACATAGAGGTCAGAAGTTTGGTCAACTTACTGTGAGCAAGTTACTTAACCATTCCAGGCTTCAGTGTTCTTTTTTGTAAAATGTTGTGAGGGTTAAATGAGATAATGCATCATATAGTTGGGTACAAAGTAACCTTAGGAAGAATAAGGATATTCTAAGAACAGTCTTTGCTCAGCCAAGCCCTCTAGCCCTCATGAAGGAGGGGAGAGGGATGAAATTTTTTCCTGTAGGGGAGTGGGAGATGGAGCCCAAGGGCCAGTGTTCTGTCTGGTTGGAGCAGAAAGAGTTATGAGTCCATCTTGGGGCACCAGCACGAGCAAGGAAGCTGGACACTTCCAAAGGTTCAGTGGTAGAAAATGGTGGGTAGTGGGGTGGCAGTTGACAGCTTTAAGGGCTGGGGCCTATCATGGGGACCAGACCAGTGCGGAAACAGGTGTGGATTCTAGTCTGCACTCTGCCATCAGTGTGGCCCAGCACGCACTACTGGGGCCTCAGAATAGTATGGAGGTTTCTTTTCTTTCCTAAAGATTTATTTATTTTAGGGGCACCTGGGTGGCTCAGTCGGTTAAGCATCTGCCTTTGGCTCAGGTCATGATCCTGGGATCGTGAGAGCAGGAGAGAACAAGCAGGGTCCTGGGATCGAGCCCTGCATTGGGCTCCCTGCTCAGCCTCTGCTGCTCCCCCTGCTTATGCTCTCTCTGTCAAATAAATAAATAAAAATCTTTAAATTAAAAAAATTATTTATTTGAGAGAGAGAGAGCACATGTGAGTGGGGGGAGGGGCAGAGGGAGAGAATCTCAGAGCCAGACGTGGGGCTCCATCTCACCACCCTGAGATCATCTGACCTGAACCAAAACGAAGAGTCGGATGCTCAACTGACTGAGCCACCCAGGCGCCCCTGTGTGGAGGTTTCTAGTGCAGCCTTCCTTCAGGCTCATTAATACAAGTTCAAATCAGGTTTAGTCAGTCGACAACTATGTGATTTGGGGCAAGTTACTTAACACTCCTAGTGCTTCAATTCTCCATCTGTAAAATGGGAAGCATGCCGTTACTAGCTTGTCGTGAGAATTAAATGTGTAAGTCACATTGCATAAAGGATACCAGGCTTACAGTGAGGGCTCGCTAACCACGAAGACTTGGTATTGCCCGTCTGCAGCACGGAAATGGCAGGTGATCCGTGGGGTTCTTTCTGGTTTGGGAAATCATCATCTTTCGTGTCTGACCCAGCTTCTCAGAGGGCAATTTAAGACCAGTCCCCTCTTGTTCCCTTCTACCTGCAGCCCTAGAGAATGACAAAGCTCTTGAATAACTGAGCAAAACATTCTCTACCCCCTGCATTTCAGTGGGAGAATGAAGGGAACGTTTTCTGCTCTGGCCAGTCATTAATGCTCCAACTTCTCAGTCCAGAGCCCAGTCCAGGCTCTGATCATTTACATTCCCATCTTCAAACCCAACTCACTAATTCCCACAGCAAATGCCATGTGAGCATTTGCAGAACCGATTCATGATTCACTGAGTGGACTCTGGGGCCAGACGGGCCTGCACTAGACTCGTGGCTGGACCACACTGGGTCTCTGAGACCCTGTTTCTTCACCTGTAAAATGGATAAATTAATTCCCACTTCTCAATTTAATGTGAGGATAAAATCAAACAATCTCTTGAATCCATTTGGGGCTGTTTTTAGCTGCAAGTAACAGGTGACCTGACAAAACCAATCAAGGCATTTCATTCTCTCCCAGAAGTATCTGGATTTGGTAGCTCTGAAGTTGGCTGGGCCGCTAGCTCAGGCTCCCTCTTTTTGCTCTGTCATCTTCAGTGTCTTGACCTTATGATCCCAAAGTGGTTGCTGCAACCCCAAGCTTCATATCCTCATAAAACACACTCAAGCAAAAGGGTGTCTGGGTGGCTCAGTTGGGATTGAGCCCTGGTCAGCAGGGAGCCTGCTTCTCCCTCTCCTTCTGCAGCTCCCCCTGCTTGTGCTCTCCTGCTCTCTCTCTCTCTCTCGAATAAATAAATAAAATCTTAAAAAAAAGAAAAAGAAATCACACTCAAGCAGGAAGCGGGGTGGGGTGGGGTGGGGGCGGGGGGTGGGAGGAAGAGGCTGAGGCACAAGTCCGAGCTCTGGTGCTTTATTGGGAAGGCGCAGGCCCAGGGTGCGGGGAGCCAGGAGGAAGGGAAGAGGCAAAGCAATGAGCAGTGCTGCGTTAGGTCCGGGTTAGGTCCGGGCTACTGCTTCCCAGCAAGCTGCAGAGAGGCACAGCTGGGCACGCAGCGAGTGTATTAACTAGCACAGAGACTCTTCTGGAAGAGCTGAAAGGAGGAATTTTGGAGAAAAGGAGGCAGTTAGCCCAGTTCCCTCCCTTTCCATCTACCATTTCCTACTTTTCAACATTTGCCTCTGGGGAGTTAATGTCTCCACGGTTCTGGACTGAATCACTAACCACTTGGCTGCGTCTGAGAAAGCCAGACCTCATGCCCCTAGGAGTGGTTTTTCATCCAGGTCTCAGAATGGAGGGGTTACTTGGTGCACGGGTCCAAATGGGAGCACTAAAGAGGCAGTTGAGAAATCTTTGGGAACCCGCTGCAGGCAGAATAGTGCAGACTGCGGCAACTAGTTGGGTCCAAAGCA
Organism: Phoca vitulina; assembly: GCF_004348235.1. NCBI lineage: Eukaryota > Metazoa > Chordata > Mammalia > Carnivora > Phocidae > Phoca > Phoca vitulina. Next base: position 81,484,620 of record NW_022589705.1, read on the forward strand.
GATTTTAAAAAATGAGCCAATAGGATTTATTGATGAATTGATGATGGAGTGTGGGGGAGGAGGAGAAATTAAGGTTTTGGTGGATGATGGTGCTGTTTACTTAGATGGGGAAAGCTTGGGGGGGGGGAGTTACTTTGTGAGGAAAATTAATTTTTTGCCCGTGTTAAATAGGTGAAGTCTACTAAGTGATCTAACTCTGGATCTGAGGGGCAGAGGTTCTAGCTGGAGATCCGAATTTGAGTCACTGTCACTATATGGTATTTAAAGTCAGAATACTGGTTGTGGTCACCTAAGAAAAGAGGTTGGTTGAAAAGAGAAGGGAGAGACGAGACAGAAACTTTGACTAGGGCAAGCCGCACACCATGGGTGGCCTGTTTAACAGGTGGTGGGGGCAAAAGCCTCCTCATCTGGGGGCACTGAGGAGAGGATGGAGGGTTGGGAGTGGTGATGGAGACTACACTTTGGGGAGCTTTGCTATAAAGGGGAGCAGAGAAATGGGGCAGTGGCTCAAGAGGGCCAAGGTAGGATGCTTTGCAGGTGTTTGCAGGTGGGAATGAGCCAGCACGGTAAGATGGATAATGCCAGAGAGAAAGGGGACAGCTGCACGGATTTATTCTCAGAGCAAAGAGGGATGGATCCAGATCGCAAGTCGAAGGCGTGGCCTTAGAGAAGAGAGGGGATCCCCCCCACAGGAGGGGACGTGGGGTGTGGGCACACTACACTGCAGGCAGGCAGCAGAGGCAGGGAAAGATGAAGTCACTCTGTTCTGACTCCATCTTCTATGACTGAAGTTTGAGGCACTGAAGTCATTGAAGAGGGTGTTGAAGACGGGAGAGGAGACAAGGGTGGGAAGTAGGTCATCCGAGCGAGAAAAGGTGAGTATTTCAGGGAAATGTAACAGGAGAGCTTGGCAGTGTGGGGGGCCCACTTGAAGTGCGGTCCTAAGTATGGAGTGAGTCGGGGTGGCATGGTTGGTGGGTGCTCTCTGCAATGTTCAGTTGTTTAGGTGCAGGTAGGTGCTGGAGAGGTGCCGTGAATGCGAGGGAGACGGGAGGGAGTGGAGTGTGCTTAGAGCCAGGCAACGAAATCTGAGTAAGGCAAGTGGACACAGGAGAGAAGAGGTGACTGGTGCAGAAAAGGTGCAAAGAGGTCGCATCAGTGGGTTGGAAATCTCAGTGAGGCTGGAAGAGGCGAAGGCTATTTACAAGGCAGTAATAAAAAGTTAACCACGGGACAAAAACACACCTTTCAAAATACCAAACAGCTAAAAGAAAAATGAAAAGAGGGAGTGCCTGGGGGGCTGATTTGGTTAAGCGACTGCCTTCAGCTCAGGTCATGATCCCAGGATCCTGGGATCGAGCCCCGCATCCGGCTCCCTGCTCAGTGGGGAGTCTGCTCCTCTCTCTCCCCCGACCCTCTCCCCTGCTTGTGCTCTTGCTCTCTCTCAAGTGAATTAAAAAAGAAAGAAAGAGAAAGAAAGAAAGAAAGAAAGAAAAAGAAAGAAGAAAGAAAAAGAAAGAAGAAAAAAATAAACAGGACTATATATAAAAGACTTGAGATACATGTAAATATAACATGAAACAGGATGATGGATCAGAAGCCAAACATATTTATCATTTTGTGCTGCTGTACAAGAATTGAGGAACCTCTACAATGGATCTCTAGAATATACTGGCTGGTGTTTTTTTTTTTTTTTTTTTTTT
>NW_022589705.1:81486722-81490078 GCF_004348235.1 Phoca vitulina
ACGTGGGGCTCGATCTCACACACCCCCCCTCCCCGAGACCACAACCTGAGCCAAAACCAAGAGTCAGATGCTTAACTGACTGAGCCACCCAGGTGCCCCCAGAATATACTGTTAAGTGAATATGCAAGATAGAGAAATGTATAGTATGCTTTTTTTTTTTTTTTAAGATTTATTTATTTGAGAGAGAGGGTGAGCGAGTGCGGGGTGGGGGAGAAGGGGAGGAGCAGAGGGAGGGAGAGGGAGAGTCTTAAGCAGACTCCACGCGTGAGCCCGATGTGGGGCTCGATCCCACAACCCTGAGATCAGGTTGGATGCCCAACTGACTGTGCCACCCAGGCGCTCCCAGTATGCTCTCTTTATATAAGAAAGGGGAACTATAACATATTCATCTGTTTAAATTTAAAAATAATTGGAATGATTAAATCGAATAAAAAAGGTCATTAAATGGGAAGGAAGGGAATAAGGTGGAGGACATAGGAACAGAAATTAGACTTTGAAGAGATCATGTTTTGTAGATTAGACTTGGAACTATATAAATATTTTATGTATTAAACTAAGAGAAATTCTTTTTTTTTTACATTCTGTAAGGAATGCAAGTTGACATTTTCTCATGTCCGAGATATGTAGAAAGGATGTATTTGCACATAAATTTCCAGGTGTAGCTCCGCTTTGTTCAATGTCATAGATGGCTTTACAGGAATATTTTTATAGTGACATATCATCATTTCATTATTCAACACCATGCGTTGTGCTTTGACTCATCATTTCCTCTGCGTTAACCCACAGAGTGTGGCGGGCCCCTGGGGCGCCGCGCAAAGCATGCAGCGCAGGACCCATGCTAATCTCCTCTGGATCGTTCCAATTCTAGTCTATGTGTTGCCGAAGGGAGCCCAAGAAATTCTTTAAAAATGGAAAAATACATAAAACAGGTTAATGTATATGAGTATCCAGTGAGTAGCAAGCCACACAGAAAGGAACTATAGTAAACTGAAAACACCGTGAATGGACTATATCTGCGTCCTAGGAAATATCCCCCAAACAAAGAACTACAAACAAAACCTTAAACTCCCTTTTGTTATTCTGATACTGTTGTGTGATGTGCAATAAAACAACTGAGTAATTGTGATTATCTATTTCATAATTCAGGATACAAATGAGAACCGGGATTCTCAATGTTGAGAAAAAAATATACACATGGAAGATATAAGAGTTAAGAAAATTTCTTAAGTCTTGAGCTTGAATAGAAAGTATGAATGTGTTTTACCTTAAAAAGAAAACGTGTCCTAGCTTTGTCTACCAAAGGCCATAAACAATGACCAACATAGCAGCAGTAGACTATAATTCTAGAGCCTTGATTTTGGTCTTGCAATGCCATTCACCACTAAAAGGAACCAGGATTTTGTTTTTTTCCTAGAAACAGATGACCCCCGGTCTGGAGCAGGAAATGTACAACATAAGTCTGGAATATCCTATCATATTAGATAGCAAGGAAGTTACCAATACTACCATCAAAAGGGTTGTTATCAAAAGGACTCAGCAGCCACCTGAAGAGGCCCCCCCACTGGACAAAAAGAACAATTTGAGCGTCATTAAGTTGAATAACTACAATGAATTGAAACATATAAAATGTTTAATTCAGTGACCATGATACTAACAACACTAAAAAACAACCCACTGATCACTTCTGTATGGAAGATGCTAGTAAACCCAACTCATTATTTTGAAAACTGGCCAGATTTTTCCAGTATGAACTCTAATTCTAGCTAACCAAAGAGCGGATGAGTCAAAGTTTCTCTTCACATTGGTATTTCAGGCATTATGTGAAGAAGGGATGGTAGAATTAGAGTATCCTCATTTTGCAACCCTTGATGAATTAATGAATCTAGGCACTGACCTTCAACGGCCACAGTATATAGAGACAACCAAGCGTGATGCATCTCCTGATGAAATCATACACCACTATGTGGTTTTCTTACCACTAAATCTGAATCCAATCACACCTCCAGATCTATTCCTATTTAGTAGGAAATACAAAGGATAAAGAAACCTGTGTAATGACACCATGGAGATAGAAGAGCAAAATCCAGGGATGCCAGGGTGGCTCAGTCGTCAGGCGTCTGCCTTCGCCTCGGGTCATGATCCCAGGGTCCTGGGATCAAGACTCGCATTGGGCTCCCTGCTCAGCAGGGAGTCTGCTTCTCCCTCTCCCACTCCCCCTGCTTGTGTTCCCTCTCTCGCTGTGTCTCTGTTAAATAAATAAATAAAATCTTTAAAAAAAAAAAAAAAAGCAAAATCCAGACTGGGAGAGATGGAGGGAACTTATAGGCACCAAGAGATAAGAAATATGCCAGCCATTTGCAATACATAGATTCTCATTCAAATAAATAAATTACTGAAGAAAAAAAAAAGACACTCAGGCAATTAGAAATTTGAGAATTTGAGTATTTCATATTAAGGAATTGTTATTTTGGTAGGCTAATGATATTGTGTTTTCTACGAAGTCCCTATCCTTTAAAAATACGTAAGTATTTATGGATGAAATGGGGTGTCAGGTTATGGTAAGGGAGAGGAGCCCGTGGTATAAATTAAGCGAAATTAGCTATGAGTTGGTAATTGCTGAAACTATGTGATAGGTATGGGGTTTTGCTTAGTCTACTTTTGCACATATTTGAGGGATTTTTAAAAAAGATTTATCTATTTTAGAGAGAGGAGAGTGCACGCAGTGGCGAAGAGGGAGGGCAGAGGGAGAGAAGCAGACTACCCACTGCACTAGGAGCCTGACACAGGGCTCAGTCTCACGACCCTGAGATCAAGACCTGAGCCAAAATCAAGAGTCAGACGCTTAACTGACTGAGGTACCCAGGTGCTCCTATTTGAAATTTTCCATGACCAAAAAACAAGAATTTCCAAACTCAGGTCATCATGATTTAGGCTTTCCCTGGAAATGTGTGATGATGGGGAGGGACGGAGGTATCTGGGGTATCTTTCAGGTTTCTTGCTTGAGGAATGGAACAGGTGGTGGTGTTTTACCAGGTTCAGGAAGAGTAGGGGAGGTGGGTTTGTGAAGAACAAGAGTTCTACTCTGGCCATGTTGATTTGGGGTGCCTGTAGTACATCTGGGTGGGACTGCACAAGAGGTTGGTGGAAATACTGAACTCAGAGAGATGGGGGCAGGTAATGAAAATGTGAGTCACTGGATGATGTCACAGGGAGAAACTATAGAGAAGGGGCTTGAGAAGTGGTCAACCAGACAAATAGTATCTTAGGAACCGGAGGGCCCCAGGCAGGTCTAGAACAGTTTTTAAAAGAGGGGAATACTGGAGTCTTACATCACACAGCATACAAAAATTAACTCA
>NW_022589705.1:81490088-81555863 GCF_004348235.1 Phoca vitulina
GGGGAATACTGGAGTCTTACATCACACAGCATACAAAAATTAACTCAAAATGTTTTAAAGAGGGGCGCCTGGGTGGCTCATTCATTGAGCGTCTGCCTTCGGCTCAGGTCATGGGTCCTGGGATCGAGCCCCACATCGGGCTCCATGCTCCACAGGAAGCCTGCTTCTCCCTCTCCCACTCCCACAAGCGTGCTTGTGTTCCCTCTCTCACTGTGTCTCTGTCAAATAAATAAATAAAATATAAAAAAAAAAGTTTTAAAGACCTCAATTTAAGAGTTAAAATTATTTAAAACTCTTAGGAGACGCAAGTGTAAACCTTTATGACCCTGGACTGGGCAACAGATTTATCTTATTTTTAAGATTTTATTTACTTATTTGGCAGAGAGAGAGAGAGAGGGGGATATCACAAGCAGGGGGAGCAGGAGAGGGAGAAGCAGACTCCCTGCTGAGCAGGCAGCCTGATGTGGGGCTCAATCCCAGGACCCTGGGATCATGACCTGAGCCCAAGGCAGATGCTTAACAACTGAGCCACCCAGGTGGTCCTGTGGAACAGATTTAGGACACCAAGGCATAAGCAATAAAAAATTAAGTAAATTGGACTTCACCGAAACTAAAAACTGTTATGTGACAACCCTATCAAGTAAGTGAAGAAAACCCACAGAATGGGAGAAAACATTTGCAAATCATAAATCTGGTCAGAATCTAATATGCAAAATATATAAATAACTCCTGCACCTCACCAATAAAAAGATAAATAACCCAATTAAAACATGAGCAAAAGGGGCGCCTGGCTGGCTCAGTCAGTAGAGTGTGTGCCTCTTGATCTGGGGGTTGTGAGTTCAAGCCCCACGTTGGCCGTAGAGTATACTTAACCAAAAAAATGGGCAGAGGATTTGAACATGTTAAAAAAAAAAGTTCAACACACATGGAAAGATGCTCAACATCCTAGGACGAGGAAAATACAAATCCATACCACACTGAAAGATCACTTCCTACCCCATCCGGATACCTGTAATAAAAAAAGAAATGGGGAAAATGTGTGCTGACGAGGATGTGGAGAAATCGGAACCCTCGTGCCCGGCTCGTGGGAGCGGGACATGGTCCCGCTGCTGTGAAAACGGCCGGGCAGCTCGAGGAGGGACAGCAATTCAAGACCCGGCAATCCTACCCCAAGGTACGGGCAGGAAAGAGCTGAAAACATCTGTCCACGCAAGAACGCGTACACAGTAGAGAAGGATTCGTAAAGCCCTCAAGTGGAAAGAACCCAAATGCCTATCAGCTGATCAATGAATAAACAAACTCTGGCACAGGTTTTCCCCACTATCCAGAAGTAGAGCTTTCCCATGAACTCCTTCCTAAGCCAGGGGGCACAGACGGAAGCAATCCCCATTCATTTAGATGGAGAGGTTTGTCAGCTTTCCCGGACCCCCAAAAACAACATCTCTTAGGCTTGTCGGAGACCTTCGGACATGCTTGCTAACGGATGCACAAAATAAGTCAAGATAAAGCACAGATGCTCACACAGTTCAAAGGTGTTATGGTGGTTTGGTTTGGAGTGTTGTTCATGGGGAGGGAGCCTAGCAGGGCCACTCTCGAGGCTCAGGCTGAGTGCTGCCTGGAGAAAGGCTACGGAATCGCAATGCTGCTCTTTTCGTGGTTTTTTTTTTTTTTAGGTCTTTTGTAAAAGCAAAGTGGCATAATGTGAACTTTCAAAAAGTGTAAGAGGTTATCTGTAAAAGGACTATTTGACCAAAGGAGTCAAGTACATGCTAGAACACGGATGGAACTCAAGAACCTCGTGCTACGAAGCCAGTCACAAGACTACATGTCCCGGGATTCCATTTAGAAGAAATGTCCAGAATAGGCCAATCTAGAGAGACAGAAAGTAGATTCGCAGTTGCCTAGGCCAGAAGAGGGAACGGGGAGTGATTGCTAAGTATGGGGTTTCTTTTTTGTGATGGAACATTCTGCAATTGTATAGTGTTGTTCCACAACCTCGTGAATATTCTAAAAACCACTGAATTGTGTGCTTTAAAATGAATTTTTTAAAAAAATATTTATTAGAGAGAGTGAGCGAGAGAGGGGACACAAGCAGGGGGAGTGGGAGAGCAAGAAGCAGGCTTCCCACTGAGCAGGGAGCCTGACGTGGGGCTCGATCCCAGCACCCTGGGATCATGACCTGAGCCGAAGGCAGACGCTTAACGACTAAGCCACCCAGGCACCCCTAAAATGGTGAATTTTTAATGCAAATTCTAGTTCTACTTTGGGCTCGTGCTCAGCAGATGCTGCAGTGAAGCCAGGCCCGGGGAGGCCTGGAGACACCACGGGCCCCGAGCCGGGTGGCGGCTGGCCACTCATGGCACCTGTCCTCTTCTGTCATCTCCCACCCCCTCTCCCCCGCCCAGCCCCCATTTAATTCCAGCAACTCTGGTGAATCCTAAACAGAATCTGTGGTTTCATCCCTCTCACCATGATTGGTTTAGGAGCAGGCAGGCAGTCCAGTTCTGCCCAAAGAAACTCGGGTTGCTGAGAGGCTTCTGGGAAATTCTCTTCAGGAGAAACAGGTCTTCTGCCTCTGGACACCAGAGTGTCAAGTTGAGGCCTGGAGCAGCTGACTTGGGAGGTGGGGTGGTTGGACAACATGCCGAGGACAACAGGGCAGAAAAGTTGGAAAGAAACAGCTGGGTACTGAGAACCACCTTACCTCAGGACTTCTCTTAGCGAGATCGATCTTTCTCCTGTTTAAGCCATTTTATTTTATTTTACTTAGAGGCCAGAACATCCATTCTAATACAGGTTATGGTGACTGCTCCCCAGAGATGGGATAAAATGGGCTTGGAGACAGGGCCAGGGGAAGGAAATCCATTTTATCATCAGACTTCGTTCGGGTCAGGGCTGGCACAGAGCATGATTATGGCTGGCTTAGTCTTACCCTGTTTTCCGGATTGGTTTCTTGGTCTGTAAGCCCAGGTACTCCCATGGTCCACGGCTAGTCCCATCAGCAAATATTTCCCATGAAAGAAAAACAATGTTCAAGCTCACCCTACTCATCCTAATTCCTAAGTAACAGGAAGAGAGGGTTACTACTGGGTTTAACCTCAGCCAGTCACTTCACGTGTTTTAACTGTAAAATGGGGGCAAAACACCTAATTCTTGACACAAAAATTAAGAGCCTTTGGCTGAGCTCCTAGCATGGTCCACAGCTCAACACATTTAACTGAATCTGAAGTCCTACAAACACTGATTAAAGTAACCCCAGCTGTGGCTTTCTCAAATTCTGCAACTTCTGCTCAAATACCAAGCTGCCGTCTCCCTCACAGCTATACCATCCCACTCTGCAGAGGACGCTGCCCTCTGACTAAAAATTAAGAGTGTACCACCTAGAACAATTTCAGCAATAGAGAAAGCAAGTGGCTACAAATTGCCTAAGTGGACAAATTATCCAAAAGGTACCCCAAACAGAAGTCAGAAGTTATTTTTAAATAAAGCTGGGAGTTTGAACCCTGACTCTGCTACTCACTGTATGTATACAGAACCCCGAAGTTTCTTCATCTGAGCTCATTTCCTCACACATAAAAAGGGTGTTAACACTTGTGTTGCCCCTTTATTTCTCCCAAACGATTGAGGTGACCTGTGAAAGCACATTCAAATGGCAAGCATCAATTTATTACAAGTTCTCTTTCCTAAGAGCTAACTTCTTGCTCCTTCCTCTGGAGAAAAGGTGCTTCACTGCAGGGTCCCTAAACTGAAGCAATCAGAAAGTCTCCATTAACAGCTCTGGTTTTGGAGCTAGAGCAGTTACCAGCAAGGACAAGAATTTAATCAATTCACAGAAGACTTGCAGGCCTGCTTAAGGGAGTGCCCATCAGTCTAACACATCTTATGGCCAATTGTATACAGACACAGAAGCATTTTTTCCTGACACAAAGACTATAGTTGGACCTAACTTTCTAGTTTTATAGAGATTTTAAGTGTGAATGAAGTGGAAAGGCTCTTCTGCTGTCCACTACCAGGCCAACACCTCAGACCTACCCAAACTCTGCCTTTAAAAATAGACTTCAGGTAATGCTGCATAACCAAGTACAGAAATCACTCCTCTGCTCCTGGCCTCTCACCAGTCCACTCCAGGGATCTTTCCTAACTGCACCTAGCACTGTGTTCTACAGACGGACTTGAGACCAGAACGGCTGTACCTGAAACCTCTACACCTCACACCAGAATGCATCCTGTCCCAAGAGACCTGGAGAAACCAGGCTCCCCCACTCCTGGGAAAAGATTAGAGGCAGCATTCCAAGCCAAACTGTATCCAGCTTTATTAAAGATACTTTTCATAAACAATCATGGTATTTCAGGCAGGACATGGGCAAACGATCGTTAACAGTATACAACAACTTTCAAACTCCCTTCTTCAATGGACTACCAAAATCAGAAAGCCACTATAAAACCCAATGAAGTCTTCATGTGATGCTCTGAACAGGGAAAGTTTAGAGTGAGGGTTGACAGTTCACATTTAGCATGTTGTTTAACAACTTTTCACAAGCCGACCCTGACTTTCAGGAAATGAAATGAAAATGGCAGAATTATCAATCTGAAGATCCACGAGCTAAAAAAGGAACTTTTTTGAGGGACGCCATCTCAGTGGTGACACTGTAAAGTCCAGATTGCCTGACATACTGGGAACCATGTCTTGGGTGTCAGGTTCCAACAGGTCTCTGGGTTTAAGGGAGTCAAGTCTATGTTGAAGGCAGAGAGGGAGAAGAAGACATAAAAAAATGAGTTTTAGTTTTTCCACACCACCGAGGGGTTTGTGCCAAGGCGGCTCATGTGTGTCAACATCAAGGAATCCCTCCTCCTGGGAGCCAAGAGGAAGTTTCTCAAAACTAGAAGGGAAAGGTGTTTTTCCCCTTTTATCAATCTAGCTTTGGAGATACTCTATTAGTGACATATGCCCTTCCCCCAAAACAATGAAGTGTTCTGTGTGCTAACAACATAGCTTAAAAAAAAAGTAAAACAAAATTCTGCATTTTTATAAAACTTGATAAAAAATAGTATTTCAAACTGTACAGTCACCAGAAGTACACAGTTATCAAAAATGCACACACTTCACTTGGCATCGCCAGCACCTTCAGCTTTCTGTGCCTGGAAGAAAAACATTAATACGTTACCACCTATAGATTGGACGCTATTTTCATTCCCATCCCATCCCTAGCACTACTTTGCTCCCACACCCAAGTTCAGATTTTAGATCCTTCAAGACGCAGTCCTTGTTTTGAGAATAACTTGGTAACTTTCCCTCTGGACCTCACTGTACCATCAGGGAAAGGGGCACATTAGCATTAGAAGGGGAGTTTATCCCCAGCTTGAAAACTCTATGGTGTAGCGTGAGCTTGGGACACGGAGCTCACACTACAGTGCCCGTTATTGGATGGCAGAGACTTTAAGAACCCAGAATTTAAGCTAATGGAAAAACCATAAGCAAACTCTGGACTGAAAAGCAGACTTGGGCGATACAGACGCAGGAGAAAGGTACTAAAAGCTTTTGGGATCGGTAACTGACTCAGAGCCAACTTCACAAAAAGTGAAAGAGCAGTTGTACCTGGTCTGTTTTGGCATCTCCGTTTTCTGCAGGGTTATTCCCATCCTTGCCAGCATCAGCTTTCCCCTTTTTCCCTTTGGGTACCTTCTCTCCCTTCTAAAAAGGGGAAGCGAGAAAAAATAGAGTAGTTTCTTCTAATTTTGCATTAGCAGGGTATGGTCTGCAAAATTCTGTATGACACAGGATTGTTTATCAAAGATAACACATACACAAACTATAAACCCTCCCCCATCAATAAAAACGGATCAAAACAAGGCCAAATTATCATTTGCTGTGGTCTTTAGCAAACAAGTTTTTATTCGACTGTAAATAGAAGAAAACAGCGCCTTGAATACTTGGGTTTTAAATGTACAATCTTCTGTAAACTGATGACTACCCTCCCCCCCCACCCAGGACCTTGTTGTTCAATTATTGTTATCCTGATGATAGAGTTCTTGGTTAGAAAACCAGTACTACAAATGTCAGAGATAAATAAGGCAAGCTATCAAAATAATAGGGATTCTAATCTGTAAACGGGGTCGTCATTGTGCTGAATTAAGGCACTGAAGGACAGACCTCATACTGTGAAAACGACCAATTCCAACATAAGTTTAAGGCCCAGTCCAAGTAACTTTCTCATATCAAGTCTGTGTCAATGGATGAAGCCATTATACAGCAGAACTGTCAGCAACGTGGGAAACCACACAGCTTTATGCAACTCCGAGAAGCACCCTGGTCTCTCAGTTCCACTCACCTTTGCAGGGGCCTTTTTAGGCTTGGGCTCTGGCTTTGGAGGAACAGGTTTCTTTTATTTCAGGGAGAGAGAAAGAGAACATTAGTATGAAAACAACCCACTGCCAAACCACAGTACCACTGGCACAAAAAAAGTTTCTTCTTTTTCGTAAAGCTTCTGGAGTTGGCTTTCCGCTGGAGTTTCCTATCTTCAGGAACCCATTTAAGTAACACACCAAGGTGTCCCACTTTGGCTACAGCCACCAGAATTTCAGAACCAGCAAATATCAAACAGGAGAGCCCACAAGATAGTAGATCATTCAAAAGCAGCCACTAACCATAACCCACGGGAAACAAAGGAAATTTTTAATGCTTTTTAGTTTCAGGGATAAACATAATTTAATAGCAGACACTTACAGCAGATAACCTTGCAGATCTTCTCTGTGGCTATTAAAAGAAAAAAAAAAAGATTAAAAATAGGACAGTTAAAAAAATCAAAAGGTAAGAAATTTTCTCATGAGTTTGGTCTAGACTACTGGAAGTGCAGAAAGCTTAGGGAAATTTGGGACTAGAGGTGTGGTTAACTGCCAGCAAAGGAGTCCCAAAGCTTTTTAAGACTCACCTCATCCTTCACCTTGGCTTTATCTCCTTTAGCATCCCCTTCAGCCTATAAAAGACAAACAAAGCCTAAGGAAGTTGTAGCTTCTAAGGCAATTCTGAAGGACTCACTAAGCGTAACGGTCCTAAGGAAAAAAACCGAAGGGGGAAGTCTTGCACACAACTTTTCCATACAAATCTTCCGGTTTTAGCATCCCCAGCTCCTACGAAAATGCCCGAAGTGCTCAAAGATCTGACTGCTCCTCTATGCAAGCATCACGCCCGAAATGGCCCAAAGCGCGCAGTAAAGGCAGGCGTCTGAGCCCCAGCCGGCCGGGAGCCTCCGCCAAGCCGCCCGGGGCAGCGCGCGCTAAACCGGAGCGAGGAGCGCGGAGGAGCGCAGCCCTCGCCGCCGCGCCAGGCAGAAGCAACAGCTGCAGATGGTGCAAACAAACCCCTCCGGAGGCGGGGCCCGGGCGCCGTTACCATGGCAGCCGTCGAGGGCGGGAGACTGGAGGCGCGCGCAGCCGGGGGAACTCGTGGGCGGCAGCGGCGCGTACCGGCGCGAGTCCCGTGCGCCGGGGCCGTGGGCGGAGGCGGGGCCACACAGCGAAGCCCCGCCCCAAGGGACACGGGCCCCGCCCCCTCACGGCGGCGGTTTTTTGGCGGCAGCGCGCTCCCCCGCCCGCCAAGCCCGAGCGCCGCCTTCCCGCCCTTTCGGGTTTGAATTGCCCGCCCGCGGGGAGGGGAGGGGGCACGGCGATGGGGGAGGGGGCGCGGGGCGGGCACGTCGAACCCGAGGGGAGCGGGATAAACAGCCGCCAACATGGCTCCTCCCGCCGCGGCCGCCGCTCCTCCAATATGGCCTCTGGCGCCCGCGGGCAGCCGAGACGCGCAGGGTTAGCCGGGGGCAGCCTGACACCGCCTCGAGCCCCTGTGCAGGGCGTCTGAGCCTGCTCCAGCCCGGCGCCGATGCTCGCGTCCCGAAGCCGGGGAAGCGGCGGCGGCGGCAGCAGCGGTAGTGGCGGCGGTAGTGGCGGCCCAGCGCCTGGGGCCCTCGCGCCACGTACCTTTCTCTTGGGCATGGTGGCGACGGCGGCGGGACGTAAGCGCTGGACGCGGGGATGCAGCGGCGCGCGGGCTTTGGCCGGTCCGGGGGTCGTTCTCGCCTCTTCTTCTTCACACTGCTCGGGCTCCGGGGGGTTTATAAAGTTTTTATAGCGCTGGGAGCCCCGGACCGGTTAGAACCGGATTTCACCTCCCGCCGCCGCTCATTGGCCCAGCTGGGGTCACGTGGGCGGGGTTTAAACTCACCTCCTCTGGAGGGAGTGAGGAGGGGGGTACGGGGGAAGGGCGCGCGAGACGGCGGCGCGCCTAGGGGGTGGGGGCGCAGTGGGGGGAGGCGCGCGTCGATGGCAATAAACGAGGGGGGGTGTGTGTGTGTGCGAGTCGGCGGGCTCTGCGTTTCGGCTCCCGCCAAGAGCTGGCTTTTGCAAACTACCAAGTTCCTTCCACCTTATGCAACCCAGCTACCCACTTCTCCAAGCCATGCGACACTTAGGGCGCATCTCGGCCGCTTTCCTTCCTGTTCCCGCTGGGGGCCCCAGAAGAAGGGTTTTCGAGGCCTGGCCGCACCGCCCTTCTCCGCCAGAGGCGGGAGGAAGCGCGCGGCGTGGAGGCACAAGCTGCAATTCCCAGGGCCAAGGCGGACGCTGAAGTGGGGAAAGAGCGGGGAAGCCAGCTTGGCGCAGCCGGACGTGCATCCTTCCAAGCTGCCACTCCGAGGAATCCTCTCGTGCTCCTCACCTGGAAGGCGTTCCGCTCGAGGTGGGGTGGGGGTTCGAGGGGGGGAGACTTTACACGCAGAGGTCCCTTTCGGGTGCAGTGGGGCAGGTAGGAGCTGTCCTTTCAGCACCCGCTTCTCGGCCGCCTCCCCAAATGCCAACGAAGCCCCCCCACCTCAAAGCCTGTCGAGGGGCTCCCTTAGGTCCCTGTATTCCCGAACCTCGGAACCCCGCCACAGAATGATGGAGAGCAGCCGCCTAGGCCTACTAGCACTCCCCTCCCCCTACGCTCCACCCGCTCTGGAGACATCAAGCTCAGCTGCCCCCACCCGACGCGGCCACCAAGCCCGGGCGCTGCAAACGCAGCTGGCGAAATCCCTCCTTCCACACTGGCAGGCTGGCTTCCTCTCACTTGCGGGAGGACAAGGAGGGTGGAGGAAAGCGACCGGGGATCAGGAAACAAGTAGAGGAACAGGTGTTGCGATGGCAAAAGGGCTTTTCCACTGGCTCCCCCACCCCGCACTTTCCCAAAGCTGGGGATCCTGGAGGTAGCCAAGCGCACCTGAGGAAGGGCAGACAATTGCAGCCGCAAAACCAGGCGTTCTTCTGTTGTACTGTTTGTAGCCAAGTTTTACATCTAAGAAAGAATTTTTAAAATTCTATTTGAAACCCAGGAGAACACAAGAACACAATATCCTCAAGTGGGGGACTGGCTCACAGGTAAGAGGACATTTAAATAGGTCCCACCTACTTTCCTGAGGCAAGGGTTGAGCCGGTTTGTACAAATCCTGCGGGTAGAAAGCAATCACAATGAGTCCCTATCAACTATTTGCAGCTCCTGCACCTTGGCAGTAGTGGTCCCTCAGCCCCTACCCATCCCACTCTGTGTACCTTCTCCAGGATACAGGACCTAAAGCCAAAGAGAGACACCAGCTCCGTTAATCATCTCTGCTATACCTGAGTCATATTAGGGAAAGTCAGACACAGAACGGAGACAGGACTCAATAGCCAGGCTCACTGGGCAGATTCCGTTTGTTGCCTCCAGCCCCTCATTCCCGCCTTAATTGTAGGGCTCTGCATTATAGCCGCATAATTCATGCCTCCCTAATTAAGGCTGTCAACAGCCCCATTGTAAAGCTGGAAAATGTACAGCACCTGCTCTCTGGGAACCCTGTGCCAGGGATTGGTTGTGGGGAATGCCAGGTGTGTGTGGGGGGCTTGCCAAAGGGTGCATTGATTGGCTTCTCAATCGCAGTGTCTGGCATTTCTGCCTGATTCTGGGAGCAGGGATGATGGCCAATGGGTCTCTTGTGCCAGGTATCCTGGCACAGGAAGGGGAAGAGGAGACTGGAATACAGGGAAGTTAGGGGTTTAAAGACTGCTGGGAGCACTGCTTGCAAGACCCCACCTCTCCCCTAGAGGGAGGTGCTGGGGAAACAGTTCACAGAAAGTAAAATGGGAAGACTAAACAGAGTGGTGTTTGGCTGGTGTTAAAGGCTGGTGCTTGCTGCTCCGGGCACCTGAAGCAGAGCTGCTCAGGCAGACAGCCCTTCAAAGGCACTAATCCTCTCAGCAGCTCTGCAGCAAGGCCTGGCAGGGAGAGGTAAGGGAAAGGACATGGCCCTTGACTTGGTCCTCTTCTCCCTGCTGGGCAGTGTTGGCCCTAAGAAGCGGAGACTCCGCTGCGCTGAGAATAAATCAGTCTCAGGGGCTACTTAGGGGGCCAGGTCAAGAACAGAGAAGGCTCAAAGACTCAGGCGGTAGGAAGCAGAGTCTGAGATGGTGAGGACAGCAGTCAGTCAGTTGGGAGAAGTGCTTGTTTCTGTGCTCTGGGTCCTGTGACGCGTTCCAGGGAAGGAGGCCTGTGGTGGATTAGATTCACCAGGGCCTACAGGCCCTTCTGTTACCCTGTAGTCATGGAGGGGGCTGGTCTCACAGGGGCGTGGAGCCTGGCCCCATGCCCTGCAAGAGGAGGAGAAAAGCTTGTGTGGGCTGAGTCGACAATAGGTAATTGGATTGTAATCACCCGCCTGGCTTCCGCGCGCCATTGGGGGCGCTGAGCCTTTCAGTGAGCAATCAGTACTGTGTGGTGGGAGGGGGTAGAGATTCAATAGCAAATCCCAGGTGGAGAGCCCAGGGGGAGGAGCAGCAGATGGGCAAATTTTCTTTCTGTCTCTCCCTCCTCTTCCTTCCCAAATAACGCTGGCTGCCTATTAGCTATTTACCAGCAGATCCAAGGTGGAGCCAAATCTTTTGTCAAAGTCGGGTAGAAGGTTAAGATGGAAGGGTAAAGGGCTAGGGTTTTGGGGAGACCTCTGCCCTGAAATTGTGTGTTGAAGGATGTGCTGGTAAAAAAATAAAGTGCATCTAGGAGCACACGAAGAGGTGGCAGAGACGGAAGGAACAGGCAGCAAAGACCTGGGGCTCCCCGCTCTCCAAACCTACGGGTGACCAGAGCTGGCTTTACTGTACTCGTGGGAGACTCGCACCTCAACCCTCCCCAGGGGCCACTGTCCCAGGCAGTCCAAAAGGTGTATCTACGACCAGCAGACCTGGCCTCTGGGGCTCCCCTGCCAAGCAAAGGAAACACAATTCATCATTAGGAGGGAGGCGCCTTTCACCAAGAAAAGAGAGGGGAGTGGGGCCCTGGAGGCAGAGGGCAGGGCAAAGTGGCAGGAGGCCAGCCTCACTCAGGCTGATGCAGTGCCCAGACGTGCCAGCCAGTCAGCCCGCTTGAGTTCCAAGGCCTGCAGGAAGCCTTGGACCCGCTCTTCCCGTCTGGCTGAGAGTTTGTGCAAGTGCGTCCGTCGGAGCTGGGCATCCCCACTGGCCTGGAGCCCCTCTTGCAGCAGCTGCTCTGTCACTGCAGCCTGGTCCCTCTCCAGCTGCTGCCTCTTCCGCTCCTCTGCATACATGTCTCGGGCCTTCTGCTAGAGAAAAGTGGGGGTCGGGGTGGGGAGATCATTTTTAGGTGTGAGTGGAAATGGGATGAAGGAGGTAGGGGGTGGGGCACCAGGCGGGCCAAGTTAAGTGGAACAATGGGGAGTTTGTACCAGATCAGGAAGAGCTTGGGAGTGGCTGTGCAGGGGGGGGCGCCCGTGAGGCAGAGGCCCGGCAGCTGGCAGTTCTGGGTCCATCTTGGTTTGTTTTGGGTGGGAGCCTCTGTCTTTCTTGAAATTCTTCTCAGGCTCACACTTGGAAGGGAACCAGGTGAACGTGGGTCTGACTTCTGGTTCCCCCACCAACTAGCTTTGTGGCTTTGGGCAAATCCTCTCCTAACCTCATTTCTTCATCTGTAAAGTGGGGGTTGTGTCTACCTTGTAGAGTGGTTTTAAGGATTAGAGATAATATATGCAAAACCCTCTCTCGCATATTAGCAGGCTCTCACACAGAAACAGCAATTTCACAAGTTATTGTCTATTCTCTGCTGCAAAGAAGGTCCTATTCCTGCCTGGGGCACGGCCAATGGGTCACCTCCTTTGGCTTCCTGGGTCATTCTAAGGGTGCCATCCTCCCAACCCCCTCAACTATTTTTCCGAGTTTGGCTCCAGACTTGCCTCCTGTAGGGAGACCGGCCTGACTCTTCCAGCAAATGATCCTCCTAGGAACGTGGTGAGAAACAGGTTCGGCTCTCTTAAGCCACTTACTGCATTCTACCGAGTAGAATAGGTGTTAGTGTCCATAGGCCACTTCTTCTGTTAGAAAATAAAGCACGTGAAGGCTTGCTCGAGTGCTCAGGGCTCCTGGAACCAGCTCTGACACCAGGGAAGGGATCGTGCTCCCTGGCAGCACTTCTCATTCGCTTGTGTATCTCCAGACAAACCATAAACTCCCAGAAGGCAGAGACCGTGTGGCGTTTCCTCTCTGGCACTTTGGGCGCCCTGTACATGTGAAATACTCAACTGACTGACCAGGTGGCCCTAGGAGGGCAGGGAGGAAGCTCCTGGTGAGGGGAAAATCCCCCCGGAGCCAGACCAAGGCCATCCTGACTGGATATGGAGCCTTGGCTCCAGAGCTCCTCCTGCCAAACCTATTCCACGTGTAAGAAACTACACTTTGCCACTAAGTTGGCCTTCTATACCCTGATGACCCTTACCACATTCTACCTTGTAGTACAGTATTTGTGTACCTGTGTCCTACTCAGCCTGTAAACCTGGATTGCTCCACCTTCCCCCCTTAAAGAGTATCTTACACATGCACAAGCACTTGACCCTCTCAGTGCAGCTACTTTTTATCTTTTGGAGACAGACATGGAAATTCAGAGTAGGGAAATGATTTGCTAGGGTCTCTCAGCAATCAAGGTTTACTGCATGAATAAAGATGACAAAAGGAAATTCTGGAAAATCCCTCCCTAGGCTCCTGTATGAACCCAGGCATTCAAGGGCACTCTTCTGCTAGGGTGATGAGCTCACACATGGAGCTATGAAGACTAGAAGGGTTTGAGAAGTCACTGTGAAGGCCTTCCATCTTGCTGGAAGGGCTTCTTCCTGGCCTTGGGCGGAAGGAGGAACCCTGGGTTTTGTGTACAGGACCTTACTAGGGTATGATGTACAGGATATGGAGGATATGGTCTCAGCAATCCACGTGCTTATGGGCCGATGAGGACACAGAGCTCAGAGAAGAGAGACATTGTCACTGATGATGATCAAGAAACAGTGACACCTCATGGACAGGCGGAATTTGAGCTGGGTTTTAACCAACAGGGAGGATTTGGATAAAGGTGGGGTGTATGGGGGGAGGAGAATATCAGGCAGTGGGAATAACGGCAAAGACACATGGAATTGATGGAAGAGCTTGACCAGGCCAGAGTGAGTCCTCTGCACAATGGGTGGCTTGAGGAAAAATGAGAAAATGAATGGTCAACTTGGTGGTTGGCTATTCACGGTCAGCTGCTCTTCTCTTACCACTGCTTGTGGACAAAGCCAAGTAGGTAAGTACTGGCAGGACAGAAAGGAGGGGAGTACTCAGCCACAGAGGGAGGAAACATGGAGCTGCTTAAAGTCACTCTCTGAGGCTCAGGCTTCTTCTGATGGCATCCCCAGACTGAGTGCCGGGCAGGGAGGCTGCAGTCAAGGGAGGGCCTGGCCCCTAATTGCCAGGAATCAGATTCACTGTTAGGATGACAGAGCCAGGGGAGCTCCTAAAGACCATCTACCCAGCCTCCCCATTGTACAGATAAGGACACTGAAGCTGAGGTGGGGAGGGCCTAGGTCACAGCAGGCTGAAGTTCCACTGGTTTCTCCACTAAGGTAGCTTCTTGAGAGACCTATGGGAAATGTGTCTCTGGATAAGCTGCGCTTTGTAGGGGTGGCGTGGGGAACCAGTGCATATAAATGCCTGTCTATCCAGCCTCCACATGGTCTGGATCTACCTCCACATTTCAGACGTGTTTTAAGTCTTCTCAGGTATTCAGCCTCAGAAAATCCAGGCTCAAGAAGTCCTAACAATCAATTTCTCTCTCCCTGACCATACTGTCTACTTTCCCTTTTTTTTTTTTTAAGATTTATTTATTTGACAGAGAGACACAGTGAGAGAGGGAACACAAGCAGGGGGAGTGGGAGAGAGAGAAGCAGGCTTCCCGCGGAGCAGGGAGCCTGATGCGGGGCTCGATCCCAGGACCCTGGGATCATGACCTGAGCCGAAGGCAGACGCTTAACGACTGAGCCACCCAGGCGCCCCTACTTTCCCTTTTAATGACTAATCAGGTGTGGGTATTAATAATTTCCTTAGAGACTTTTTATACAGACCTCATGCCATCTTGGTGCAAGGGCTCCATGGAGCTTGCTTTGAGAAATGGGGCTCTGCCCTATTCATCTAAACCTCTCCTGAGCATTAAGCCTCTCTGCTCTTGTTCTCTCCTCAGTAGAATTAGGGAGCAAGATGTTAACAGCCCCTCCAGTACATAAATCCTCAAGTCCTCCGCTACACTGTCTGGGCCTGGAGAGAGGCTGCAGGCATTTGGTTACAAAACATTTATTAGCCAATGACAAGTCCTCCCGTAAGTCCCCATTTGCCGCAGTCAACGTGCCCAGGTGAGTAGCATGGGGGATGCATTTCTGATGGCTGCCTGAGACAGCTACCTCTGCCAGAAACACCACATACTGAAGCACCCCCAGGGTCTCCTGCCTAGGGAACTGTACTGGCACAGGATGAAAAGGGTGCTCTGAGCCTATGGCTTTTCTGGAGACAGAAGGACTCTGATTAAGAGCTCAGAGACACACACGGGAAAGGATACTGGCCATGATTCTCTGAAGATGAATTCTGTTCCAGCACTGCCCTCAGCACTTTTGCTGTATTAGCTTACTGCACCCTATCACAAACCTGTGAGGCAGGACTTTTTTTTTTTTTTTAAGTAGGCGCCATGCCCAGTGCAGAGCCCAATGTGGGGCTTGAACTCACAACCCTGAGATTAAGACCTGGGCCAAAATCAAGAGTTGGACCCTGAGCCCACGGAGCCACCTAGGCGCCCCAGGCAGGCATTCTTATTGACACCACTCCTCTCATTTTACAGACGAGGAAAATAATACTCTGCAGGGTTAAGTCATTGCCAGTCAGTCCCAGAATGAGCAGGATTAGCAGGCAACACCATGGTTCAGTCAGGAATGTAGGAGACAATAGTTCAAGCTTTTAACTTTTCCTAAGGAGAAGACAGCGACTACCTGAAGAAATAAAATAGAAATAAAACAGTCGACTGACCTAGCCTCACGTTTCATCTCTGACAAATGCATCAAAGGAAGTTTAGTGGGAACACATATCCTCTGTGATACCATTCTCACCGAAGAGACAGACCAAACACTTACTAGTCATCTCCGTCAGTGACCCCTCATGGACCTTCCATTCCTGCAGCTTGTAACTGAGGCTCAGTGGCTCTGCATTGCCACCCACCCCTCCCCTGCTGATGTTCTCTCTGTCTTACTGCATGCTTTACCAGCAGCCCCTATTTTCTACAGCTGATGGGTGATCACCCGAACACTGCCAAGGTCCCTTCAAATACCAAGGTCTAGCCCCAACCTGTAGCTGAGTCCCTGCTTCCCTTAGCTTGCACCAGGGCCGCTCATCCCAGTGAGTTACTCTAGGTCTAGAAGCTACCCCCCTGCCTTCTGCCCTGGCTTCCTGTAGGAACAGAGACACACTGTGCTGGGCTTAGAGATAGAGCAGCTCAGATTTTAACAATGGGAATTTGGGAAATGGGATGGGAACACAGACATGGAGGTTGGAAACTGAAGGGTAGGAAACTGAACAAGGAACCATGAAGTCTAGTTTGGTCATGAGACAGGGTACATAAAAGGGAGACACTGGAAAGACCAGCTCTCTGGTCTGAGGCCAGACTGGCGAGGATGTTGTTAATCTGGAATCTACTCTTAGTGCTTCTGCTGAGGTGCTGAGATTTCTAGAAACAGAGCTTTGAGGACTCCTGGGTAGATAAAGCCTGGCCAGGATCCCCAAGAGGCCCCCTGAAAAAAGGGTTCAGGACATCTCTGTTTTAACTTTGGTTTCCTTACTTTAAAAATGGTGGCAATAACCATGGTATCAACCTTCTAGCACTAGATAGAATCCATGTAAAGGATGCCTGACATGTGGTAAGAACTCGATAAATGTTTGCAAATAGGATTCCCAAGTACAAATTGGGACTCTTAATACTTGTCCTCAAACATGTCCCACCTCACCCCAGGAAACAGCAGAACCATCCACCCAACCACCCAGGCCAAAACTTACACATCTGGATTACTAGTACCATTAATATTTGTACTCAATTTGTTTTATCCTCTGAGATCCATGAGTTTCAAAATTACATCATCAACATTACCACTAACAAAAACCTCTTAATGGTTAAGTTTCCTTTCAGTTTGTATTATCCTTAGAATATATCTCACTAAAGATGTATAGTCAGAGAACTATGTTGAGATAACCTGAATTCTCTTCTCTAGGGGTTATATTATTAATTTAGAGTTACTTTCATTTGTTTCTGTTTTTAACATTTGTTTTTGCCCATCTCGGTCCACTCAACCCTCCCCCTCCCTACAGCCACCACCTGACCCTGAGGCACATCCTTTCACCTGGACTACTGTAGGAGTTTGGTCCCTGACTCCCGCTTCCCTGAAAATCCTGGGTGATTGTTGCAAAATGTAAATCAGATCCTGTCATTCCTCTGATCAAAATTCTTCAGCCGTGTCACCATGGCCCATAAGGTCCTATATAACCAGAGGCCTGACTCCCACCCAGCCTCATCTCACACCCTTCTCCCTCCTGCATGATGGCCTCTTCATTTGTTCTTCCAAGACCCAGACTTGATGATCTCGGTGTCCTTACACTGCTGCTCCTGTTGCAGAGAGTGATTCTTTACCCCCAGATTTTCACACATCTGGCTGCTTCTCATCTTTTATATCATGGCTTAAAAACCACCTCCTCGGAAAGTCCTTCCTTGACTGCTCTATGCAGTACCTCTTGCTTTCTTCATTACTTTCTAGTATATCACTCTATTTTCTTCACTGCCTTATTACAGTCTGAAATTACCTTATATATTTGTTTACTTGTTTATCATCTATCTCAAGTAAGACTATAAGCTCCACGAAGGTAGGAATCTTATGCTTAGTGTAGTCTCTGATTCATACTTGGTACTCAATAAATGTTCATGCAATGAATGAAAGTTAAGTCCTCTGAAATTACTATAAAAGGCTTCTGAGCAGCCAAGTCAGAGATAAGAGTATATCCATACACAAAAGCTCATGCACCAACATCCTCTGGGCTTCAGAGCCAGTTTACTCTCACTTTATAGACCTATTTCTAACAAGCTCGACTGACTGGTTTCCTTGCCTATAGCCGATTTAAAACAGTAAATAGGAAGAGGAGGAGAGGGATGCTGTCAAAATTAGCCATTGACGGTGGTAGAAAATGAGACGGAGGATGTACAAAAATACACACGAAATCCCAAAGCCAAGTATTTGGGGACCATCTAGCTTAGGGCAAACAGTCCCACCCTTCAAGGGCATCCCTGTCCAATGAAGGGCTTTAAGATGGCAGTGGCCATCATCATTATTAGCGAGTGCCTGGTATATACTAGGTGGCAATGATTATGTACAAGACACATTTCAGAAAGTTTTCCATCAAAAAAGGATAGAAAAAAATTTTGGTTCTTAAAGGAGCTTTGGTCATGTGGAAAAATCTGATATTCATTCCTCACCGATGGTGGATAATTGAGACTCTGCTGTTTTTCCTTTCACTTGAACAGAACTTCCTCTTTTAATTCTTCATATTCTAATGACCAAGCACATGACCAAAGCTTCATGATTTGATTGACTTATACCAGGAGTTCTGGATGTGGGATTCATGGACAGATTCCAGGGGTTATGTAAACCCCCAGTAGTAGTCTAAGCGTTTCAGTGATGAGTACAATTCTATGCAAAACGCCATATGTTAGAATGATCTGTGCAATTTTTCTAGGGAGATGGTCTACAGTTTTCATCAGATTCTCCAAAGAGATTAAGAAGCCCTGACTTAAATCATTATTTCCTCCTGGCCATTTTCTTTCTAGACTCAAAAAACAGCAGCAGCTTTGGGTTTAAAAGTCTGTGGCCTGGAGACAGTGACTCTGTCCCTGTTTCCAGATTTGGAAAATGAAGACACCAAACCTGTGGGATTGCTGGAAGGGTTAAGTAAGAAAACTTACTTGAAAACATCTAACGTACTAACCACCACACAAACTACCATTATTATTAAGAATTCTAATCAGATGCAGGTGACTCTGCCTCCTATTAAAACCTGTTTCAAGACGTGGTGATCAAAACTGAAAGAACTTCAAATGTTGGCAGAACATATTTTATATAATAGAAAGACAGTGCTACTTTGTTCTTAATCCCTTCTGGAAGAGGCTTGACTTTTGTATACTTCCATTTCTACAATCTTTTATTAGTTTAATACCGTCAGGGAATGGCCAATCTCTCTGAGAAGTCTTTCCTGTGTTTCTGAGGCAAAGAGATTAAACACATGTAACTTGAATCCTAGTTCTGTCTCTTATTGGTTATGTGTCCTTAACAAAAGAATTTCGATGTATTCACTTGCACAAGTGGGGCTGATAATACCCAGGTCATTGGGATCTTGGGAGCATTAAATGATATAGTACCTATAAAATGTTCACAGTCCCTGACACATAGTAAACAAGTAGTAGCTACTATCATCATTAACATGCTTATTAGCAAGTGCCTCGTGTAAGTAGTAGGTGGTCAATCGATGCTAACCTTTTCTTCCATCACATCCAGTCAGACCAGCCCTGAATTCTTTCTTACCTGGAGCATGCTATGGTTCATCTGGTACTGCAGGATGGCCTCACAGAGGTTCCAAAATGTGTATTCTGGCCACAGAACGGGTTGGAACACCAAGCAGGAGTGGGAAGTCTGGGAAAGCGGGGGAAGGAAGACAGGATAGTTTAGCAGCATGTTGCTGGAACATATTCCTGGTCAGGCTTCCAAAGAAGGAGCAGGATGAGCACAACCCAGGGGCCCAGAGATGAAGACAGCCCGGGCACCTCAAGCTGGAGCTACCATCGCTGCCAGTCCCAAAGTCCCTCACTCATGGGGAGGGGTCATCTGAGGCACCTGAGTGCAGCAAGGCAGAACTATAGCAAGACTAGATCAACATTCCCACCAGGATTTTTCTAAGAGCCAATTTTAGGACTATGAAATAACATCTGGATTATGTTATTGGGTCTTGGCCCTTAGAGGTCATCTGGGAGACATGTTGTCTGATAAAAGTCAGCAGTGAACAAATGGTAGCTGGGGCTGTTATTTTTAAGTAGCAGAGTAGGACACGTGGTGAAGAGCATGGCCTCTGGGGCCAGACTACCTGGCTTCGGATCCTGGGTCCACTATTTACCATCCATGTGACATGAGGCAAGTTACTTAACCTCTCTGGGCCTCAGTCTCCTCAACTGTAAAACTGGGGAATAAGAATACCTGGTTTTTAAGGTACAATGAAAATTAAACAAGATAATGTACACAAAGCAGTCAGACTACAGAGCTGGGTGAACCCTAATAATAATCACTGATGTAAGAATTCCTTTTGGAACATTCTTGACAGCCACCGCTTGATACCTTTAGTAGTGAGGAGTTCAGTGCCTCAAGAGGGCTGACTTTAGTTGTCAGACAGCTTGTTCTGCTAAACCAATGTCACCTTCCCTGGTACTTCTACCAAAGTCTCAGGTCTTTTCTCTGGAACAGGTCTGTTTCTTCCTCAAAGTGACATTCTTTCAAATATTTGAAGTCAAGATTAGAACTGTTATTTGTCCCCAAGGTTGTCATGTCTTGCTCAGTTTACCTTTGCCAAAAAACCATACATTTTAAGGCAGCAGGGATTATTTCTGACTTGGTGATTGCCATATTCCCAGCACACGAAGGAGGAATTCAGTATTTTTTTCTAAGGGAATAAACTGTCACCATGCCTCCCTTTTCCAGACCACTATCCTTCACTCATTCCTTACATGCCATGAGTTCCAGATTCCTTGCTATCCAGGTTGGCTGCTTCTGGTAAGTCCTCTAGTTTACCAATGCAGTCTTTTAAAACTCAGTGCCCAGAAGTAAACTTTCCAGACATGATCTGACCAGCACAGCAGACCACCGAACCATAAGCTGCACATTATTTCTTTCAATATAGCCAAAGACCAAAAGTATCTTCAGTAGCTAAATCTTTTAAGACTATGGTCTATTAAAATTTCTGGAACTTGCTTCAAAGCTGAGTCCCTCCAACCTCTCCTTGAACAGTCATGTGCTACTTAGGGGCCAAGTTGACAGATGATGGAGATTTTCAAGCAAAGGCAAACTGATTTGGCTCTGAGCTTTTGGGGGACCATTTACACAGGGGTGACTGAGCTAAGAGGCAGCAGCAGGCCCCTAAGAAAGAGTCTGCATATAGTTTCTATCCCTTGTGGACTGTGCTTGCATAGACACAGCTGCTTCATCTGAAGGAGACAGACCTATAACTGCAAGGCAAGGTTCTAGCCCAGAGGGGCTGGAGTACCTGGCAGATTACCAGGGCAGCTGCTTATGCTCAAGGACACAAGGCAGAAGTCCAGTGCTTTGAACAGGGGCACAAGTGAAGTTTTCACCACAGCTGGATAGCCTTGATTTTCCTCTAGGCACTTCAGAGAACAAGAACCACACAGGCTGGCAAAGCCAGGGACAGAAGAAGAAGGACAGCAAATGTTACCAGGCACAGCCTGGATACATTTCTCCAGATTCCCCCTGCTACCCCAGTTCTCTGGTACCAGCACGGCTACGAGTGGGGATGAGCCCTACTAAATCCATCCTGTGGGTGCAGTCACAGTCTTCAGGCTGACACAAACACAACAGTGGTTGCAAACTACTTACCTGCCAGAGCAAGAAGTCGCTGAGCCTCACTTCCCCGGAAGTCCGTATCAAGATGTCAGGATTCGGAGAGTGGTTGGTATAGAGGCACTTATCGAGCAGAGACTCAGAGACATCACTAAGGCGAGTGGGGAAGAGACAAAGGTAAGCACACATCTTTTTTTCAGATTATTCTCATGGTGAACTCATACGTAAGGCTTCCCAGTTTATAGAACACCATTAGCCAATACAGGCGGAGGCCCTTAACATTCAAATAAATGTATGATTTTAGTCCTCACAACTACATAAAGTATTTCGATCCTCATTTTATACATAAGGAAACTGAGGCTCAGAGAAGATAAATAACTTGCCCAAAGTCATTTCACTGCAGGCCTAAAATGAGATGCACCCACTAGAATGTGTCCTTCACTTGAAACATCTTGTTTTTTAAAATGCATACATCTGGGGTGCCTGGGTGGCTCAGTCAGTTAAGAGTCTAACTTCAACTCAGGTCATGATCTCAGGGTCCTCCAATGGAGTCCTGAGTCAGGCTCTGCACTCAGCGAGGAGTCTGCTTCTTCGACTCCCTCTCCCTCTGCCCCTCCCCTGCTCATCTGCATACACACACACTCTCTCAAATAAATAAATAAAATCTTAAAAAAATAAAGAAAAATAAACCCTGCAATTTGATACAACACTAATGCAACTATTTTTAATAAAGATAAATCTAAATGCACTGATTGGGGAAGTTCAGAACTAAAATTAATTGAAAAAAATAAAATTCGGACAATATACAGTGCAGGGGTGCCTGGGTGGCTCAGTCAGTTAAGTGTCGGACTCTTGATTTTGGCTCAGGTCATGATCTCAGGGTCATGAGATCAAGTCCTGTTTTGGGCTCCACAATGGGCATGGTTAAGTCTGCTTAAGATTCTCTCTCACCTTCTTCCTCTGCTCTACTACCCCTCTTAAAAAGAAAAAAGAAAAGGAAAAAGAAAATATAGACTGCAGGGGCGCCTGGGTGGCTCAGTCAGTTAAGCACCTGCCTTCGGCTCAGGTCATGATCCCAGAGTCCTGGGATCGAGCCCTGCATTGGGCTCTCTACTAAGTGGGGAGTCTGCTTCTCCCTCTGCCCTCCCCCCATGTGCGCTCTCTCTCTCTCAAAAATAAATAAATAAAAATTTTAAAAATAAAAATAAAAAATAAAGAAAGAACAAAGTTTATAAAGATACACATCATACTCTTACTGATGATTACTTCTGGAAGGTTGGACAAGAAGAAAAGACTATCTCTTTTTTACTTTATGTACTTCCGTTATTGTTTGAATGTATTATAAAGAACATCTTTTAGGAGCGCCTGGGTGGCTCAAGTCAGTTAAACATCTGCCTTTGACTCGGGTCGTGATCCCAGGGTCCTGGGATCGAGTCCCGCATCAGGCTTTCTGCTCTGCGGGGAGCCTGCTTCTCCCTCTGCCTCTCTCTCTCTCTTTCTCATGAATAAATAAAAAAAATATTTTTTAAAAAAGAACATTTTTAAAAAAGATTTGTTATTTGAGAGACAGGGAGTGAGAGCGCGTGTGTGCGCAGGGTGGGGAGGGGCAGCAGGAAAGGGGGAGACTCCCTGGTGAGCGCAGAGCCTGACCCGGGGCCACGACCCCAAGATCATGACCTGAGCTGAAATCAAGAGTCAGCTGCTTAACCGACTAAGCTATCCAGGTGCCCCTAAAGAACATTTTTAAAAACTTTTAAGTCATATGGACCATGAAACACTGCAAAAAATCCGTATTACTTAGGATTTAAAAAAAGAGCAAAATAATCAGCCCTCCCACGTCGGTTAGGAGCTACTTTCCCAAGCAGACGGACATTTAGAAAGGAGATGGAATGGAGGAAGAATGGGGACTGCCATCATTTATCTCAAGTAAAACACTCCTGTCCATGGAAAGAAGGTATTTGAAAGGCTGGTTGTCTGTTGGTTCTAAGAACACTGTTTACCTGTCCTACCAAGCACCAAGAGGCAGAATTTGGAATCTCCAAGTGGTAAGACTTGCATCTTGGGAGGGGTCTAGAAGATAAAATTTCTTGGTGGGAAGGCTCTTCCAGGAGCACAGTTAAAAAAGCAGAGAGATCTGGGCTATTTTTTTTTTTTTTAAGATTTATTTATTTATTTGAGAGAGGGAGAGAGAGAAGCAGACTCCCTGCTGAGTGCAGAACCCAACTTGGGGCTAAATCTCACAACCCTGAGATCATGATCTGAGCCTAAATTGAGAGTTGGACACTCAACTGACTGAGCCACCCAGGCACCTCTGGATTGAGTGTTTAAAATGAGACTACATTTACCAACTATGTGCCTTTGGGTCCTCTTTTTACAAATCACAGAGGGAGTTAAATTTTTTGTACCATCACATGGGAAATAATATTCACTTATGAACTGCAAGAGGAAGGGCTCTAATTCAGATTTCCCTGAAAATCTGAGAGTCTTGTCTTAGCAGCATGGTCTTAATTCTCTAAGAAATCTGAGACCCTGTATAATCAATATAATTTCTCAGCTCTCTTATCTTTGAAAATGGGCACATCTGTCCTATCTACTTATAGGTTACTGTGAGGGTCAAATCAACTGAAATAACAGCGGCGCAAATCAACTGAAATAACAGCGGTGCCTAGGTGGCTCAGTTGATTAAGCATCCAACTCTTGATTTCGGCTTAGGTCATGATCTCAAGGTTGTGAGTTTGGCCCTGTGTCAGGCTCCATGCTGAGCGTGGAGCCTGCTTAAGATCTCTCTCTCCCTCTGCCCCCACCCCCTAAAAAAACAAAAACAAAAACAAATTAAGTAACAGATTTGAGTGTACCTTAGGAACTAACTATAAAGTATTATGTAAATAAAGAAGAAATGTTATTTCCAGTCCCACCACTTTGCTGTGTGACTTCCGATCCCCACTTAATCTGAGTTTCAAATGCATCTGCCAAAAGGTTTTTTTCCACCTACTTCAGGCAGTGGGCAGAATTCTTATCGAAAATGAGGTCACTCCAGAGGGGTGGGAGGAGATAAAATTGACAAAATGAAAATAGAACATCTGTGCTATGGCTAACACAAACCCATCATTACATAGCATTAGCTGTCGACATGAAGACTTTTAAGAAATACTTTTTTTCTTTTCTTTTTTTTTTTAAAGTAATCCCTATACCCAATGTGGGGCTGGAACCCACAACCCCGAGATCAAGAGTCTCATGCTCTACCCGAGATCAAGAGTCTTATGCTCTACCGACTCAGCCAGCCAGGTGCCCCAAGAAGTGATTTCTATTAAATAAAAGTAAAATACCAACTTTCACCTATAAAATTAGTTTACTACTCTGTTTGGCAAGAATGAGGTGAAACGGACACATCCAGACCCAGATCCTGAGGTAATCCAAAATGCTGACAAGAGTTAAGTTTATAGACTTCATTGTAGCATCATTTATAATAAAGAGAAATTAGAAACAGCCTACATAAACAACTTGAATGATTAAGTCAATTAAAGCAAGATATATTCTGCAGCCATTAGAAATAATGATATGACAAATTATTAAAAACACGAGGCATGGAAAAGTGCTCATATTACATCATCAAGAGAACAAAAGCATGATTCAGGTGGTAAAAGTGTTCACAGTGTGATTTCTTTTGTTATAAATACTTATGTCATTATTGGATTTGTGTTTTAAAAAGATGACTCTGGCTGAACTTTGAACCACAACTGATCACTGCTTTCGTCAGCACCAGCTTGTGCCCTGCACATCCATTAGTCTGGTACCCAGCACCATGGGTGACTTATGTGTGTACATGAACCAGACTGTGAGCTGCCTGAGGGCAAGCCTCATGACACATTCAGCTCTGTATTCTTGCTCTTCTAGCATGGCACCTTCTTGGGACAGAGAAAGACTTGATACATGTTTGAACAAATGAGTGAATGAATCACTGAAAATAGATCTCAAAAACAGAGACATGTTGGTTTTCTGAATGTGAGGAGCTTACAGGCTAAAACAGTTTTTGACAATGTACTTGCAAACAACCTAGAACCCAAACACAGGTAATAGATATTGTCACAACTTGATGGGAAAAATCAACTCAGTTGATTAAACTCACACACACATATTTAAGCAAACAGGAAGACCTAGAAAGACATACTTAAAGTCGAAGTGTTACCAGGAGTGTTGCAGATCCTGAAGATCTGAATTTTCATCTTTATATATCCAGTAGTTTGCAAATCCTCTCTGATGAACACGTATGACCTTCATAAAAGTGTGTGCATACTGGGGCTCTGATTAGCCCAGTCCGAGCAGAACACCAACCTTTCTAAGTTTGCAGCCTCCTTACCCTGGTGACCCTGCCCCGCCCACACCATATCTATCCGCTTGACTAATCCCACGTAGGTAAGTTCCTAAGCCATGCAAGGCAAAGAAAATGAATATGGGAAAACTTCCTGGGCAAGAAGGAGAAGATAAAGGTCAGTGACTGTCGCTGTGGTATGAGTATCGAGAACACTGAACTAAGAGGCAAGATCAGAGTTCTAGTCCTAGGCATGAACACACACATATCTAATGGCTAAAAGCTTTCTTTCTTTTCCACATAAACATTTATCTCTTTAAATGAAACATTAACTGGAAAGCACAATAATACTGTGAACAACTATGAAATCACCCCACAAGTCAAGAATCAGAAAATCGTAATAACCTGCATCTACTCATATAACCCTCTTCCTCTTCCGTCTCTCATCTTCCTGCCTGCCCCCCACCGACTTAACCAGCATCTTAATTTCTTCCCCAACAGTTCATTTTCAATCCACAGCTTAACTGACCTCTCTACAGCATTCGACACTGTTGCTCCCACCAATGCCTGCATCCTCCCACCCTGCACCAGCAAATTCCCTCTTCTCTTGGCTTCCGTAATACTGACTTGCCCAGCTTTCTTCCTGCCTTTCTGGTTGTTCATCCTCTTTTTTCCTTAAGGCTCCTTCTCTTCTACCCAGGCAGCAGAACTCAGAGTTTCTCAAAACTCTCCCCCACTCACTCTAGACTCTCCTCGATGTCCTCAGGTCAGGCCCTCTTTGCTTTGGTTACCAACTACTCAGATGACCTCCATGCCGTTATGTCCAGTCCCCACCTCTCCTCGCAAACTGTCAACCTGCCATCTATGCTCAACATCTACGGTATATCCCAAATCAAACTGCTGACCTTTCTCCTCAAACTGGACCCTCCCTCAGGGCTCCCCGGCACAGGGAGGGGCACTGCTATGCACTGTTTCCGAAGTCAAAAACGCTGGAGTCACTCATAACACATCTTTTTCCCAGACTTGGCCCATGAAGGCCCCTCGATTTTGTCTACTTCCTAACACTTGATGCAGTCTATTTGACCTCTTCTTCCTCCACCACCACCACGCAAGCTCCATTCTGGGTCATCTCTACCCGAATTATCCCAACAGCCTTTCTGTAACCGACAAGCTCCTCACACTACTACTGCCTCTTTCCCCAGTTGCCACTTTGTCTTCCTTCTCTGGCCACTGATCATTTCCTTGGCAAAGCCTTCCCTACCAGGTCTACTCCTCTTACTATAAATTCTTTTTGTATCATGCTCCGATGTTTTTATACCATTTGATCACCATTATAATGGTATGTCAATGTGTATAATATTGATTATTGTCTGTCTCCTTTACCAGAGCTCCCTGAGTGCAGGAAATATGTGCTTTTTTTTACCACTGTACCCTCTCTGTACAACAATGTGCTTGGCCTTTATGTGGCACTTTTAAAATGTTTGTTGAGTGAATAAATGACTGATTGAATGAATGAACTATGTGGCACAGAACGATCACCCGGCTGTTGGAGAGGAAAAGGACTTTAAAATAGCCTTAAAAACTGTCTCCTTTTCTGCTTATCTAATTCCGTTCTCACTGAGCAACTTTCTGATTTTTAACTTAGTTTCCCAGGTAAATCAAATTATACCCAAGAAAGGAATCAGACAATTTCCTGAGTCCCAAGGTCCTAGATGACAGAGGGAAAGGACAGGCACTCTGGAATCAGACAGCTCTCGAGATGAGTCTGCTCTGGCACTCACTAGCAAGATGGCCTGGGGAAAATCACTCTAATGCTCAGCTCAGCTTTCTCATCTATAAAATGGAGAAAACACTGGAACCTCTCACACATGAGATCAATGACTGAGTAAAATACAGAACATAACACATCGCCTGGGTTATTTTTAATGTTATTTTACTCTTGCTATTATTAGTTTATTAATATTATTACCAAATGTTACACGAACAATAACATGAAGGGACTGAGAGGCTAAGTCTCTACCACTCTAATAGTTCGGATTCCACATGCTGCTTGTGGTGAACAATTTTCTTTTTGAAAAATACCTGAATCTTGCATGAAACTGTAACATGAGAGACCTAAAGGACTATACTAGCATCAAGCTGCATTCCTGAAAAACCATTCGAGGAAAAACACTGCCAAAGGACCAGGGGACATCTTTTTTTTTAAGATTTTATTTACTTATTTATTTTTTAAAAGATTTTACTTTTAAAGTAATCTCTACACCCAATGTGGGGCTTGAACTCACGACCCCGAGTATCAAGAGTCACATGCTCCACAGACTGAGAGCCAGGTTCCCCATGGACATCTTTTTTTTTTTTTTAAGATTTTATTTATTTGAGAGAGAGCGACAGAGAGAGAGTGCACAGAGGGAGTGAGCAGAGGGAGAGAGGGAGAAGGAGACTCTCTGCTGAGCATGGAGCCCGACATGGGGCTCGATCCCAGGACCCCAAGATCACGAACTAAGACAAAGACACTCAACTGACTGAGCCACCCAGGCACACCAGAGGGCATCTTTTTAAAAAAAAAATTTTGAGGCATCTGGGTGGCTCAGTCAGTTGGGCGTCCCCCTTCGGCTCAGGTCATGATCTCATGCGCGGTCCTGGGACCAGGCCCCACGTCCGGCTTCCTGCTCGATGGAGGGTCTGTTTCTCACTCTCCCTCTGCCCCTCCCCCCTGCTCATTCTCTGTCTCAAATAAATAAATTTGAAAAATCTTAAAAAAAAAAAATTTCAATTCCAAAGGCACCTAGCTGGTTCAGTCAGGGAGCATGTGACTCTTGATCTCAGGGTCATGAGTTCGAGCCCGTTAGGTGTAGAGATTACTTATCTTGGGGCACCTGGGTGGCTCAGTTGGTTGAGCGTCCACCTTCGGCTTAGGTCATGATCTCCAGGTCCTGGGATCGAGCCCAATGTCAGGCTCCCTGCTCGGCGGGGAGTCCGCTTCTCCCTCTCTCTCTGCCTCTCCCCCTGTTGTGCTCTGTCTCTTTCTCAAATGAATGAATAAAATCTTTAAAAAAAATAATAATAAAATCTTAAAAAAATTAATTCCAATATAGTTAACATACAGTGTTATATTAGTTTCAGGTGTAAGGACATCATTTTTTAGTGAATGCCACAGCCTTGCTAATTGCTACCCATTTTTCTGGGGCTTCTTGGGGTGTGGTGAACACAGAAATTCTGAAGCAGGCTTTGATAAGCCTATCCTAAGCTCTGTGTGGGGAGGGTCATGCCCCTAAATCTGTCTACATGCATCACTGAGTTGACTTCCGGCCCAAGGACATGGTTTAAGAGGGCACGCCTGGTTTCCCTATCGGTTACCATGCTAAACAAGCAGGGATACCTGGGATCCAGCAGGCCTTGCTCCACTCCCCAGGCCATCTCTCTCACAGCATTACTGATCTCGTGACGGGATGTGTAAGCAAAGCAGACATTTAGGAAACACCTGAGAAAGGAAGAAGAGAATAATTTACTAGGACAGGGACTAAGGACTAGCGTCACTGCCTACAGAGTACTGCTTCCCCAGAAGAACACACACACACCAAATGTGAATCGTGGCTATTTCTGAAAGGTGAGATTATGAATTCTTTGTGTTTTCTAACTTTTCTTAGAATAAACATGTTACTGGTTTTGTAATAAGACAAACACTAAATGACCCTTTTACTCCCTAACCCTCTCTCCTTCTACTGCTAACCAGCTTTCAGAGGATGTGAATCCACTGTGATATTAGCACAAGCAAAGTAGAATAGGGAGGAAATCTGATGCAGTCCAGTCCACTGCCAAACACATATCATACTCCAAAGGCACACATACTGAAGTCTGGATTACTGAACTCTGCCTCTGCACCTGTAGGACCCCCCAATGTCAACCTCTCCATGGGTAAAGGAGTGGGACAGAAAAAGATTTTCTTGAAGGATCTGTCTTCAGACACAGAAATATACTGTAGACAGAGACAGAATATATTATAATGTGGGGTATCAGGCAGGTCCTGGAAGGAAAACTCTGATCCAGAGCTCAAGGCCATATCCACAGCTTACCCACCTTATAACGCTCATTTTCACCCTAAGCCCCTGTCAAGTAAAATAATAATAATAATGATGATTATATATATGTGCATATGTAAACATATGTATATACATATATCATGGGGGGCAGGCGCATGAAGGAGGAAGAGGATAAAAAAACTGTATGTGTGAGTTCACACACATTTGACAAGGTATTAAGAACCATCGCTGGTCTGCCCTGCAGACTGAGGAAGTCTCTAAGCATCCCAAACCACTCCTGGCCTCTTGTACCAAATGCAGACCAAGAAAGGCCCAGCATGTCTGTCTGAAGCTCGCAGGGAGTCAGAGGCTGCTCCCGGTCGCTAAGGGGAGATGGGAACACTTACTTGTTATAGTTCTTGGTGGCCCGTACCGCCTGTGCAATCAGCGCCTGGAGATCCAAGGGCAACAAATGCAGATCGCCCAGGACCCGGATACATACCCCATGCTTCTGCAGTTTCTCCCTATCGGGAAAAGGAGGCAGGGTTGGGACAGAGAGCCTGTGGTGCTGGAGAACGGCCAACACTGAACTCCCAGTTCCTAAGCACTGCCCTGTGTGCCATGTGTCACCACGTCCCCTCAACAGCTCGGACCCGAGTCTGCCACATTCCCCATTCTACAGTAGGAAACGGAAGCTCAGACAGGACAGGCAGACAGACACGGCCCAAGGTCAGACGGTATCAGAACTAAAACCCAGGTCTGCCCGATCTAAGAACCCGAACCCAAACCCTTTACCACACATTACAAGGCTTCATGCGTCCTTGTTGGCAAGTTACATTTTATGTATCCTGTCCCGTTTTGACAAGTGAATAAACTCAAGGGCAGAAGCTATATTGTTCATTACTTCTGTACCTTCTGGTAAAAGATGTTAATAACAGCAACATCATTAAGTTTATGTTTACTAAGTGCCAGATATTGGTCTAAGTGCTTTACACACATCAATATGTTCCATCCTTACACCAACCTTCGGGGCAGACACCATTATCATTCCCCTTTTACAGGCGAGGAAACTGAGGCACAGGGAGGTTAGGTAATTTGCTCAACATCAGACAGGTGGTAAGTGGAAAGCTGAATTTAAACCTAGGGAGCCTGGTTCCAGGGCCTATCCTCTTCATCATGGCATCTTGCTGCCTCCATATAGTATTCCCAAACTCTGCACAGTGGGCAGAATTGAATTCAGTTACCCAACCAGCTTCCCTCGCCTGGGGACACTATGGAGAAACTGAATTACTAGCGTTTGGAAAATGGGAACTTAATAACAAGAAGTATCCTGTACAGCAGGCAGGTCCTGGAGATCCCTGATCCAGAGTGCAAGGCTGCATCCACAGCATCACTTTGTAACCCGCATCACTTTGCTTCTAGAGCGAAGCAAGATCTAACCACCTGTTTTTGAGAATCCATTGAAGCTGCTATAGTAGGCAAATGTATACTCGGATCAAGGCAAAACCAGAAGGAAAATAGCTACATTCAAGTCCTAGAGCCAGCACTTACTAGCTGACCTTGTATAACCACTAAGCTTCTCTGAGTCTCAGTTTCCCGCACCCTGTGAACTGGGGGTAATAACCATCCCTGCCGTACTCTCCACACTGGCTTGTGTTGAGTGAGAGAAGGTACCTGAAAGTGCTTATTCTCAGACAACAGTCAGGTTATTTGAGTGAGGTCTATAGGGAAGGAGAGATAAAAGCCCTGGACAGGAGCCAGGAGATCTGGGTTCCCAACCTGGTTTTGCCATGAGCTTGCTGTGTGACCATGAGCATGCCTTAAACTTCTATCCACTAGGATTGTTTCCCAACTGATGAAACTGAACTAGGCCTGTGGTTTTCCAACCTTCCTAAAGCCAAAAACTTTCTTCAAGTCACACATTAAACAGAAGCCCAATATATAAAATAGGTAAATGCCAACCAGCACCCTGTGCCCCATTCCCTCTGGCTTCTTTGCACACCCACTCCTCAGAACTCTAAGGTTCTGCTGCACATTGTTGGAAAACCACCGATAAGATTTCTTCTTGTTCTGTCCAGGACTTTAGAACTTAAGACCATTTTCTCTATTGCTGACTGATTAGAGCAATCTCAGTAGCACCCTACTGCTATGCATTTTGATCTTCCAGGAACTCTAAGATTACCTCCTGTCTTTCGGACCACAGTGTAGCAGACAACAGCTCAGCTCTGGAGTTGGAAAGATCCTGTCTGTCTTGGCTCTGCCTGTCTGATAGCTGTGTGACCCAGGAGACACACCTAAACTTCTCTGGTTTTCACTTTCCTCCTCTCTACAACTGGGATAATAATAATCTCTTTCTCACAGGATAATGTGAATATTAAATGAAAATACATGTCAGGCTCAGGGCCTGGCACACAGTATAAATACTTTAAAACGGTGGGATCAGTGTGACGTACAGAAGAATTTGAATACCTGGAAAGTGCCCCCAATGCCTCCAACCCCAGCCCTTGGGTAGGAACTCTGAGCCACTCGGGCTCTGCTGGGGACCAGGAAGCTAGGTCTGTGGCCAAGTCTCATTATCCTATATGGACAGAGAGAAGCCTCGCTACCCTCCCCACTCCAAAACCCACACTGGGACAGAAATGAGAAAACTGTTCTAGGCCCAGCTCCACTGGTGCCCTAGGCTCTCTGTTTTCTCATCTCCCTGCATCCTGGTACAGGGAAGAGCTGGGCAGAAAAGGGTTGTAATGAAGAGTCTGGGGCAGTCCTGGCTGGGGAGGTTTCCACACTTTGAAGCAAATAATCTCCATCAAACTTCCTCTTTGTCCCTTTCTGGCACTGCTTCCTAAGTTAGTTTAAACTTAGTGACAGCTAAGAACAGTACTGAGTCTTCCCCATAAAGGCCTCGTACACGTCATCCTGTCCCTTCCAAGAGAATATATAGGGCAGCATACTAATGTTTAGGATGACTAAAAGGCCTTTTCCAACATTTCTTTCATGCTACTCCCCTGATCACAGTTTATTGGTCGTGGGGTAGAAATCTAAGGTGGGCTATTAATTAAGGGCTTTAGTTCATTCTGGGCTGCTCTCTTGAAGCAGAGAAAGGTGGAGTGCAGAGAGTAGGAAGAGGCCCTTCTAATGGATTTCAATTCCTGGTTTCAGTTTTGCTTGAGGCTGGTTATACTTGTCCTTAAATTCTGTGAAATACCTCTATATCCTCAGATAAATGCCCCCTTAAAAAAAGGGGGGGGGACTAGCTTGCCATAGATGCCATCGAAGAGATCTGACTAACATTAAAAGGGTTTAGAGTTCCTTAAATAAGCCTGAGATAAGAGAGGTGAGGGTTATGGTGTAAAGAGCACGCTCCCCCCTCCAACAGAATCTTACTGTTCTTCCATCAAGCGGCTGAACTTCTGCCGGGCCAGATCCATTAGCCCGTCTACCTCACTCTTGGAGCGTTTGAAGTTCTCAATGCTGAACGCGTAGACCGTCACCTCTAGGATGCCCAGGTTCAAACACCAGCGCAGGGTCTGAGAGGGAGAAGGCAAGGAGCTAGGGTATAAGGAAGAGCAGGAAGGGAAATAAGAGATGCCTCTGCTCTGACTCAGCGTTGGAGGTGAGAGGCAGACTTTTCTCCTCCCCAAACCAAGTAAAGCTAGGATAACACCAGTGTTTCTGTCAGAATAACAAACCAAGTAAACAGAAAGCTACCACCTGAGAAACTGAAAAATGCGAACTTAATGAGTACTGCTCTGCTGGTGCTATTGTGGTTTACCAGAAAGAACTCTTTACCGACAGAGTAAAGATGTAGGTTCCAGTCCCCAACTCCAATGCGCACTTGCTATGTGACTGTAGGCAAATCATTTAACCTCTGTGGGCCTAAGTCTCCTTATCTATAAAACAGGAGCACCATCCATCACTCACAAGGTGGCTGAAGGACAATATAAAACACAAGGTATTAGGGGCGTTCAGTTGGTTAAGCATCTGACCTCAGCTCAGAGTCATGATCTCGGGGTCGTGGGATCGAGCCCCACGTCGGGCACCACACTCAGTGAGGAGTCTGCTTGTCCCTCTCCCTCTGCTCCTCCCCCTGCTCATTCTCCACCCCCCAAATAAATAAATAAAATCTTAAAAAAATACCACAAGGAATTATTACTCTCAGCACAAGTTCATTTTTTCTGTTAGATTGAGAGGCTGATGAGTTATAAGAATAAAGGCATCGAGTACACAGCTGTGTAGCATTTAAGGCTACACAGGGTTTTCACATACATTATTCCATTCGATTCTCTGAACAACCTCTTGAGAATGGCATTGCTGTCTTCACGCCTACTTTATAGAAGAGAAAAACTGAGGCTCAGAGAGTGGAAGAAATGTGTCAGAAGGCTACAACTCTACTGTATGAATCCATTATATAAGGTTCTAAAACAGCAAAAACTAACCTCTAGTGATAGAAATCAGTACAACAATGGTTGCCTCAAGAGGGGAAGAGGAGGTGGGACAGGGTTTGACTGGGAAGGGAGGGGCACAAGGGAACTTTCTGGAGAGATGGAAATGTTCTTTATCTTGACAGGGGTATGGATTAGACGGGTAAATGCAACGGTCAAAACCCCACCTTGTGCATTTCACCGTAAGAAATTATACCTCAATGAAAAGAGAAGTGAAACTCATATTAAACCCAGTCCTTTGGGGCTGCTCTACTCCAGAACCACTAAAGGCAGAGAACTAACTACAGCTAAGAATAACAGTGTTGAGATAGGGAGCCTGTAGGTTAAGGGTAGGGGACAGAAGACATTCAATCAGAACTGAACTTGAAGAAACAAAGCTGAAGAGAGCTGTCTTTCTAATCCCTTAACAGGCATA
This sequence comes from Phoca vitulina, assembly GCF_004348235.1. Lineage (NCBI taxonomy): Eukaryota > Metazoa > Chordata > Mammalia > Carnivora > Phocidae > Phoca > Phoca vitulina. The sequence continues at coordinate 81,524,285 of NW_022589705.1, forward strand.
CATGCAACTCAATTCATTGCCACCTTGGGAAAATTACCAATGAGAACCTGACACGTGAATGGACTTAGGCTCCACAGACGACAGGGAAGCTACCTTTTGGCTGGCACATCTGGGTCAGAACCTACCACTGACCAGTCAATATAGCTGCTAATGATAACACTGCCAACTTTTTGAGCACTTTATGCCAAATCTTTTGCCAAATGCTTTTCATCATGCCATTTTATTTCATCCTCACATAATCTCCGGAAGTAGAGATTATTGTTGTCTTCATTTTATTGATGAAGAAATTGAGGCAAAAGGAAGCTAGCCTGCTGCAGGTCACAGAGCCAGAAGTGGCAGGGCAGGGGTGCCCACAGGTTCTGAGTGACTCCAGAGCTTAAGCTCCTAAGCACTGCGCAAAACTGCCTTTTACTTAGTCACAAAAGAGAAGATGCGGTCACCAAACCTAAAGACCTCCTCAGGGTGTTCAACTGAGCCCCACATCCACTCACTCAAGGCAAAAACTCTCCAGACCGAATTTCCATTCTTCTTAAAGTTAGCTTCACAAAGACAGACCATATTCCATTCTTACTGTTAAATTTAAAGTTTTCCAATTTGCAACATGCATTAAAAGCATAAAATGCCCTTGATCTTTGCTTAGAGTGATGACCTAGGTTGTCTGGCACTTTTCCCAGTTTAAGCGCTAAAAGGCCTCAAGCAGGGGTGCCTGGGTGGCTCAGTCATTAAGCGTCTGCCTTCGGCTCACGTCATGATCCTGGGGTCCTGGGATCGAGCCCTGCACCGGGTTCCCTGCTCGGCAGGAAGCCTGCTTCTCTCTCTCCCACTCCCCCTGCTTGTGTTCCTGCTCTCACTGTCTCTCTCTCTGTCAAATAAATAAATAAAATCTTTTAAAATAAATAAATAAAAATAAAAAAATAGGAGCGCCTGGGTGGCTCAGTCGTTAAGCGTCTGCCTTCGGCTCAGGTCATGATCCCAGGGTCCTGGGATCGAGCCCCGCATCAGGCTCCCTGCTCAGCCAGGAGCCTGCTTCTCCCTCTCCCACTCCCCCCTGCTTGTGTTCCCTCTCTAGCTGTCTCTCTCTCTCTCTGTCAAATAAATAAATAAAATCTTGAAAAAAAAAATTTTTTTTTAATTAAAAAATAAAAGGCCTCAGGCAAACCAGGATAGGCAGTCACCCTACCGTTGCTCCAGAAATGTTACTTCAAAGAATTTATTTTAAAATGGAACTATTTATAAGATCTGATAATGGTGGAGCAGCTAAACAAATTATGTCAGATCCTTGTAATAAAATATTCTATAGGTATTAAAACATATAGTTAGAAAAGCTATATATCAACCTAGAAAAAGACTTGCCAAAATACCACGTAAAATAAAGTTACTAAAAATACATGTGTAACTTTACAAATGTTAAGTCATGTTAGAACATATTACAAGGACTGGGATGAAGCACAGAAAACTATAGACTGCTGATTTACTGAGGTGGTAAGAGAAATCAATTGTGTTCTTATTTCTAATATTCTGTGATGATTCACTATATAACTTAATTTCTGTTAATGTTGATATGAGACCTATAGCAGGCAAGCAAGCAACAAAACAAACAGCTATTAAAAAAATACTCTCAAACCATAGTAAACTCAGGGCCTGATTTTGTAGCTATAGTCCCATTCTTCACACACTGTTCCCACTGGGTTCTGCCACCCACACTCACCTCAGCCAGCTTGTTGAAGCCCTGTGAGTGGCCTTCCTGCCGCTCCACTTGGCACTTCCTGGCATAGCGACGGTTTCCATCCATTATAAAGGCAATGTGTTTGGGCATTGGGCCCGCCTGTGAAGTAAGAAGACAAATGAGGCACACAAGGAGACACTAAACCCCAGGCTGATAGGCTTGAGTTAGATGATAAAAGCGCCCCTGAGGAAGAGTACTGGGTATTTTGGGCTTTTGGCTCAACAAATGGGTATTAAGCGCTTTTACTTATTTATATATATTCATTTATATTGAGCACCTACTACATGCTAAGTATTATGCTAGGCTTTTTTTTACTTCATCTCAGTTTTTTTTCATATAAACCTATAAAGTAAACAGTATTAGCTTCATTTCATAGGTGAAAAAACAGGCTCAGAGCGGTCAAGTGACTTGTACAAGACACACAGCTAAGAAAAGGCAAAGTGGTTATTCAAACTGAGGTCCGTATGCTTTCAGAGTTCATCTTTTAACCATATGCACTTGACCACCACTTTGGTTTCATGTCTCCACCTGGAAGGCACAGGAAGGATATTGCTGGCTGTGGTCCAGTAGCAAGGGTATCCTCCACAGAAAAGAGGAATCCACTCTATCCAATTGCTGCCACACAGGAATGGGGGCTCAATGTTGTTGCTCTTCTAATTACACAAGAGAAGCCAAGCATCAGGATTTTTATCAAAATGTAAATGTCAGAAGCCATTTCAAAGCAAACAAAAAAGACATTTTGGGGACCCACTAAAACGTCTTATCTGGCTTAGAGCTGCCTTTTGTTGTCTATTGCAGCAGAAATACACTCCTTAGCCTAATTTCCCTCACTGAAGGGCCTCGTCACTGACTGCTTTCCCCACGCCTCTCCAACATTTTCAGCTTTTGTCCTCCACGTGTAGTCTTAAAAAAAAAAAAAATTCCAGTCAAGTCATGCAGCTTGTTCTTCCCAACACACGACTGCCGTGGTTCCCCAAGAAGATGCTTTCTATTTCCTGGCCTGCCTGAGATCACTTGGCATTTGTGTGTGAATGTGTATGGAGGAGTGGGGTACAAGGCTTGCTGACTCATAAATTCACTGCTACCCACTGCTTGACAGACTGTAGCTGAAAGACAAAACCAGGCGGACTGGCTTCAATCTTAAACTTGTTATATGCAGAAAATGTAACATTGTTGTGATCCTCAGAGAAAAGTGGAGGCAAGATTTGGGGAAGTAAGTGGGTGTAGAAAATAGAATGATTGTAGTCTTCAAACAGCTGAAAACAGCCCCAATAATAGCAGTAATTAAGAACCGCTAGACACTGTTTTCAGTGTATGTTTCATTTCATCCTCAAAACAACCATATAAAGTCACATGGTTAATAAATGATAGACTAAGACTTTCATTCTGTTTGTCTGTCTCTACAGCCCAAACTCTTAACCATTATGCTCTACTGCAACATCAAGGAAAGATTATTCTATCTAAATCTAGAGAACAGTACAAGGAAAAATAGATTAAAGTTCCAAGTAAGAAATTTCAGTTCCCTATAAAGAAGACCTAACAGTCTAGGTTGCCCAATGATATGGGGAGGTGCTGGGGTTCCTGAAAATGTGAAAGTTAGGGCAATAATCTGCCAGAAATGCAGACCTGGAAGTTACCTTGCAATTCAAAGACTTGTTGGTCCCATTGTTAAATTCCACTTAACATCATGTGTTAGTCAACTTTATTTTTATTTATTTTATTTTTTTTTTAAAGATTGTATTTATTTATTTGAGAGAGAGAGAATGAGAGAGAGAGCATATGAGAGGGGGGAGGGTCGAAGGAGAAGCAGACTCCCTGATAAGCAGGGAGCCCGATGTGGGACTTGATCCTGGGACTCCAGGATCATGACCCGAGCCGAAGGCAGTTTTTTAACCAACTGAGCCACCCAGACGCCCTGTGTTACTCAATTTTAATAATAATTGCTTTTGGGGCGCCTGGGTGGCTCAGTTGGTTAAGCGACTGCCTTCGGCTCAGGTCATGATCCTGGAGTCCCTGGATCGAGTCCCGCATCGGGCTCCCTGCTCAGCAGGGAGTTTGCTTCTCCCTCTGACCCTCCTCCCTCTCATGTGCTCTCTCTCATTCTCTCTCTCTCAAATAAATAAATAAAATCTTTAAAAAAAATAATAATAATAATTGCTTTTGACACAAGATTACCCAACTAACCAGGAGACCAACTGGTACTCACTTTTATGATGTTGGCACAGAACCATTCCCAAAGTGACAGCTCTCCTTCCTTGATCCATGACATAGCACCTGCCCTGGCAGAAGATGAGCCCAGAAGAAGAAGACACCAGCCAGGTAAACTTGGATAAACAAGAAAGAGAATAAATCACCAGAGCTTGCAAACAGCTTCGGATGACTTTGTAGGGATTTATCTGGACTGTGGAGAGTAGCCAGGTTTAGGATCCAAAGACACTGGTCTAAGGCTATAATTCTTCACCACCCATAGTTTATAAGCCAATGAGACCTTCGGGGCAGAGGCCTTTCCTTGGTTTTGGCTTGGTGGACCTTGCTGCTATCCCCTTTTCCTCGGTATTTGCACTGACTTTTCCTGAACATCCAAGTCTGCTTCCTGCCACCTCATAGTACCTACATCCTGATCCCTCCCTGCTTCTTCCTTCTCCATCTTCCCCAAGACCGTTTCCCATTCTGCGCTCCAACACCCTTCAGGTGTCGCCCCCATCACCTCCAAGCTCAGTATTCTCCAAATTATTTATTCCCTCACTCATCTCTTCCACTGTCCCCTCTGTTTCTCCCACAGCCGTCTCCCCGCCCAGTCACCTCTCTCGCCTCTCGCTCACCGCTTGAACCCAGCGCCTGCTCCACACCGCCCGGCGCCTTTCAACCGCTCCACTTCCTCACAACGTGGCGCTGGAAGAACACGTCATCCTTGGGCGCTAGAACACGCCCCCCGTCACGCAATGGGCGGGGCTGCGCCCTGCGCCTGCGGGCTGGGAGAAGGGGCGGTGCTAGCGTTCCAAGCGAAATTCGCACTCCCAAGAGCCGGGAAGGGAGGGTGGGGGGAGGGAAAGAGATGGAGAGCGAGCGCCCCGCTCACGTGACCGAGGGGGGCGGGCGAGCGGGCTGCGGGCCACGTCCTGGGGACCGGGCCGGGAAAGGCGGGGTCGAGATCACCTAGGGGAGCGGGATGGTCTGTAGAACCAGATCGAGGCCTCGGGCAGGCTGCCGTATAGGGCAAGAATTCGCGGATCCGCTTGCCAGAAGCGCAATTTCAGCAGCTGGTGGCAGGTTAGAACTGTTGAGAAACGGGGTTGGACAGTGTCCTCCTTGCTGGAAGGCATGAGAAGTGGGCGTTGGAGTCCTGGTTCAAGTCTTTCAAATTCTGTATTTACTGCTTGCAGTTTTATTTTGTGGATTTAATCATTTGGTAACTTCCTAGCCTTAGTCAGTCTCGCAAACGCACTTAATATCAATCCATTTTGTGCTGATTTAAAGCACTCATATTTTAGGATTTTCAGATTCTTAGGACCTACCCAGAGCAACTCAAAATGGGGTTGAGGCTGGAAAGAGCTCTGCTCTAAGAGTGACTAATGAAAGGCCATCAATTAACCCTGATAGAAAAATCAAAGGCATTAAGCTCTGTAACCTTTAAGGAAAACTGTTGCAGAACTTGAGGGACTCACAAAAGAAACTAAGAGATCGATCGCTTCTCGGCCTTTCGGCTAAGATCAAATGTGAAGAAACTAAGAGTTCGATTTTCCCAAAGTTAAAAAAGGAAAAAAACAACTTTACAATTTCTAAAGAATCTTGTTGTTTCTCACTTTGTAGTCTCATCAAGAGAACAAGGCAAGGAAGAGTTATTGCACTGGTAACTCCCAGTTCATGTGTCTCATGAAAAGGTTACTTTTAACACACATGATCAAAGAAAGCCCTAGAGATGAGTAACCCACCCTTGAATAGTCTTAAGCTTTTCTATCCTTCCTGCTTTGCAACCTGGGAATTAAGTTTCAGCCTAGCTGATTAGTTCAATTTTGCAGGAACACCATTTACTGAAGCCCTGTAGTAGAGTTTGCTTTTAGCAGCTTCCATGGCCAGCTTTGACTTTTGGTATGAAGTCTCTCAAGTGGATGTATTAAACTTCTTACCCTTGTCCTGCCATCTCTTTGCTCTTTGTGTAATAGATGGCATGCCTCCAATCAATTTTTTTTAAATCCCCTCCCTTGTTGGCGGCGGAGGGGGGGGGGGGGGGGGGACGGGGACTAGATGTTTTAAAATACAATGTTCATTAGAAGGCTAGCACACTTGGGCTCAAAGAAAACGTTGTTTTTGTATAGCTAATCAGTGTTTCTTCCTCTGGCCTCAATTTCCCTAGTTCCACATACTTCCCTCCCTGGGGTGCTGCAGGGGGTTAATTAATTAAGATTTGTAAAAGGCTTTGAGGAGCAGGGGAGAAAGTATTAGGGTCTCATGCCCCAAGCCATGGCCCCATCCTTTCATCCCGTCCAGTGGCACAGGCAACCCCATTCTTATGCATGCCAAGCTCCTAATCCCCTCTTGAATGTGGCAGCTTCCAAGGAAGAGGACAAGAGGCCTTAACTAGAAACAAAAATCCACTGTAATGAGGTGGAAGGACTGAATTTTCAAGATTCATTTCTAACAAAATGGCTGAACAGGAACTGTAATGGTTCTTCTGTTACTTCTGAGTCCCAATCCAAGAAAGCGGGAATTATGGAAGAAAAAACACCCTGAAGATCCAACAAGAGGACAGTTTCAGTACCAATAACTTTTTATTTATTCATTGTATTTTTCCAGGGTAAAGAGAGAAGGGAAAAGGGTCAGCATGTGTGTTACAAAACAATAGCAAGTGGGAAAGGAAGTACCCGGCACAGCAAAACAACCATCAAATAAACACTCCCAGAGATGGAGTCACTAAAGCCCAAGGAGGCTGTCTCCTGCAGTTCAGAAATGATGGGAAGGGATCAGGGAAAGAACAGATAGGTACAGCTTTCCTACCACCGCCCCCCCCATAAATTCAAGATTTCACACAAAGCTTTGGTTTCTAGCAGTAAACATGGAGTTACATTCGTCCGTCTCCTATTAAACAATCTTGTGGCCACTTTGACATAAGCTTCTTGCACCTGCATAAAAGTTCCTGAGTGATTTGGATATACATTCATCTTCCCTTCCTTGGTCTCCCGACCCTACTTTCTACATGGAAAGCACCCCCCCCATTGCATTTGCTTCTCTCTACCGTAAGACTGGAGATTGAAGTAGGTTTGTTCCAACCAAATACAAGCATATCAATATGAATCACATCAAGGAATGGTCTTGGCACAGGACACTGGGAACAAGGGAGGAAGTGTTCTTTGCTTCTTCCAGATGTAAATGTGTATGTGTGGGGGCTTTTTTGGGGAGGAGGGGTAGAGGAGGGGTAGGGTAGGAGTCAAGTTTTTAGGACAGAAGATCTGGCCAAAAATAGGAAAAAGGGGAAGGGAACACAAAAGAAAGGATGGTTCAAGACCGCCACACTTCCAGAGGGGTCACCAAGCCATGTTCCAGATTCTTTTCCTGGTGCAGAACCTTTTGTCAAAGATGCTTTGGCTATTTTTCTCAATACAAAAAGAAGTTTGTAAACAATAAAACCCCAAAAGAACATGGAGAAGACCAACACATTATATTTACACAAACCAGACCACCTAGCAATCACCCAGTCCGCTATTCGTTAAGTCCTACGAAACCCAAACAAATACGAAAACTAGAGGGGGGGCAGCGAGCGGGGGAGACAAGAACCCAGGATCAGACACACATCACCCAATGCGTTCTATTGCATTTGCCCCGTTTCAACAGTGAGGTAGGTTTGTGGTGATCTCATAGCATGTAAATAAAACCTGTTCTCCCTTAGCTACCACGACACTAACCACTGCAGCAGCAGGACAGGACACCGGATCTGGGCACCGCGAAGAAGCCATGGCTTATGGTCTCTCTGGAAGCCAACAAGAAAAGCCCAGAATTTATAAAGGTTAAGAAACTTAGCCTTCGCTTCATACACTCATCCCTGGGCAGCTCAAGATGGGTCCAGAGTTATTTTTCTTAAACCCATCCTTACCAATTCATTTTTAAAACCTGCGCACGCGCACGCGCACGCACACACACACGCACACACACACACACCCCCTGTTGTGCATGGTAGGTCTCCAGTGAAGGATGGATCTGGTATGTAAAGTGAGTCCCGTGCCCTGGGATTAGAAGTCTGGAACAGGAATCCTTTATTACACGTATAGACAACTCTCAACTAATCTTGGCTTCCCCATGGCACCTTTCAGCTGGTGCGGCCTCTCCTGACGCTACTTCCTGGACCATCTTTTCCTGTTCAGATCAATTTCCAATCTTCCAGTAGGAGATCAAGTCATGGGGCAACTGAGTTAAAACCTAGTCTCCCATGGCTCACTGAAGGTAGAGGGGTTTCAAGAGAACACTATGGCAGAAAAGTCAGCTCTAATTGCCAAAAATGAGGTAGTTCAATAGGCTATGCACTCCAAATAGATGTTCTCCCTGGTGATCAAACAGAAAATATTCCTGCTGTGCAGTCCCGGAGCTGCTGCCGACTTATCCCTGAGATCGCTAATGTACCTGAGAACACAGTGCAGGAATGAGGGCCTTAAGATTAAAATACACAAAAATACAAAACCAGAATATTTATATTACGAAAACAAAGTTAAAATGCACAAGATACGTCATTCGCACACAGCTAGTGCAGTTGGCATCCTGGAGAAAGTGGGGCCCAAGGTGCGGTGTCCACGGGAGCAAATAAATAAAATTCTATCGGCCCAGAATGGGGTGGGAGTCAGCTTCGGGGCAGCAGGTCTGCAGCTGTTCCCCCACCAATCCTGTGGCTACTGTCACAACCCACTGCTTGAGACAGTCCTCAGCACCCTATATCCCAACAGTAGGTTATGAGACAAGATGTGGAAAAACCCGCCTTACCCCTGAGAGACTCCCTCCCACAGAATGTAGTGGCTCGTGGGTTGGGCCCATCCATCTGGTCTCATGCTTAAATCTCTACATTCTGGCATGGGAATAATTATTATTACATCTCCTTCTTCGAAAGGAAAACAATTCCCCTCCCCAGGCCACTTTCAAAAGCTGGAGATCTGGGGGCGGAGACTCCTATAAAGCACACAGGGAGGGATTTTCTCCAGAACCCTCAGAGCATTTGGATAGAGTGCGGTTGGAGATCATTGGCCTCACCCCTTCCCCCCTACCCTGTGCCAAGAGGGAAGAGGGGGTGACGCTGTGGACCCCGGCCTGAGATGCATGGCAGAGCCAGCTGCCCCCCACCCACCCTGTCCCCACTTTCTCCACTCTGCCGATTGATGCCTGCTCCTCAAAACTTCCTGATCGCCAAAGAATTGCCCCCACCCGCTGCAGCTCAATTCTGGGCCTCTGGGAGCAGGGCAGGGCTATGGATCTCTTCTTCTTCTTCCTCCCGAAAGTAGGCTGGCTTTCCCTGTGAGCTGGGAGCCTGCTGGGCCTTCAGGGGGCACGAGGCCACCATATGGCTGATGCTCTGGCAGAAGTGGCACTTCTTGGGCTGGGGTGGCAGCTTGCATTCCTTGGCATGGTGGTCTAGACCTCCACAGTTGTAGCACCTAGAACAGAGCAGGATGGTCAAGTTGAGAAACGAGTGAAGAGCAGAAGCCTTCCTCTGAGTGAGGACACCTGGGCTCTGGTCAGTTACTATACTCACTCCCCTTCCTGGAAACTAATTTCCCCACTTAGAAAAGGAAGAATATGACCATAACTGCTACCTCTAAGTTCTTCCTAAATCTGTAATTGTCTAGATGGTATCTTCAGATTCAGGTTAACCTGAAAATACTGAAGTATCAAAAATGGAAATCATGGACCCCAACTGGAAACTGCAATTTGGGAGATAGGTAAGATGCTACCATGCCCTTAAGAAACGGTACCTGTCATTCACTAAAAATAAGGAAAATTAAAGGAATCAGACCATATGATCTGCTCCAGGACACAGTGAAGACAAAAAAAACGAGCCACTTAGGAGACCTAGTGAAGAAGCAACAGGTACATACACCAGTTTGCCCTCATCACATAGAGTTTCACATTCGTGGTCTCCTTTGCCTCTAAAATAATCATGTGAGGCTAGCATCACTACCCCTAACTAACAATGGAAGCAAGAGCTCACAGAGCAAAATTACTTGTCAAGTCAAAAAGCTAGGTCATCATGTGGCCTTCTCACCTACAGCCCTTTCCCCATCTCCCACATCCTAAGGCAGAAACCCCGAATACCCAGGTGTTGCCAGGGACCACAGGCTTCATTTTGTCTTTGGCATCCTGGTCCAAGAAAGGGGCTAGATCGGGAGAGCTCTCCCTTTTCAAGCCACCTTCATACCTGTCTCCCTTTGATCTGCGCTTCTGCATGTTCTTCCCTTTGGGCCGCCTCTCACTCCCAATACAAAACACCCCACCAGGGCCGGTGACCCTGATAGACTCTAGGCCCTTAGCCGACTTCTTAAAGGTGAACTCCACTGCCTCACCCTCCTTCAGGCTCCGGAAGCCCTCCATGTGCAGCTTGCTCTGGGGAAGGGAAACATGGTAGATTTTAACGTTAGTTCTCCATGCTTACACCAAAAGCCTGCATACATGCGTTCTTGTAAGTTATGAAGAACAAGTGTGATAATACTGCCATGTTATCAGTAAAGAAACTGTCAACTCAAAGAGCCCCATAATTAAGAACAAGTGATCTATGTTACATTAACAAAGAACAATCATTACATAATCAGATGCCATAACATTTTCGGTAGCTAGTCTCATTTAAACTAAAATAAAACAGATCAAAAATTTTTAAACTTAGCATGCATAAGAAATCAACAAATAGGGGCACGTGGCTGGCTTGGTTGGTGGAGCATGTGGCTCTTGATCTTGGGGTCATAAGTTCAAGCCCCATGATGGGTACAGAGATTACAGGAAGGAAGGAAGGAAGGAAAGAAGGAAAAGAGAGAGAGAGAGAGAGAGAGAGAGAGAGAGAAAGAAAGAAAGAAAGAAAGAAAGAAAGAAAGAAAGAAAGAAAGAAAGAAAGAAAGAAAGAAAAGAAAGAAAGAAAGAAAGAAAGAAAGAAAGAAAGAAAGAAAGAAAGAAAGAAAAGGAAGGAAAGAAGAAAGGAAGGAAAGAAAGAAAAAGGGAGGGAGAAAGGGAAAAAGGAAGGGAAATCAACAAATATAAAATTGTAAAATGTAACAGCCTTGTACACTTTAAAAATGTTGAGGTCATGGGCACCTGGGTGGCTCAGTGGTTAAGTGTCTACCTTCAGCTCAGGTCATGATCCCAGGGTCCTGGGATTGAGCCCCGCATTGAGCTCCCTGCTCGGTGGGAAGCCCGCTTCTCCCTCTCCCACTCCCCCTGCTTGTGTTCCCTCTCTTGCTGTGTCTCTCTCTTCAAATAAAAATAAAATCTTAAAAAAAAAAAAAATGTTGAGGTCATGAAAAACAAAGTCTGAGTAAGTACAGAAACTCAACAATTAAGTGTGATGCATGCTCCTGGATTGGGTCCTGGAACAGGGAAAAAAACCATTAGGACAACTCACAAAATTTACATATTGGAATACAGATATGTTCCCATATTAAATGCCCAGATTTTGATCTTTGTACTGAGACTGTGAAAGAGAGTGACCCTAGTTTCGAAAATACACACTGAAATATTTAGCAATAAAGGTGCTTGATGTCTGTAACTTATGATTAAGGAGACAAAAAAAGTTTATTTGTACAATGAAGAATGACAAGGCAATTTTAAGAATTGGGACAGAATTTTAAGAATTGCTGAATCTGGGTAAAGGTCCTATGGGAGTTTTGGGGTAAAGGTCATACGGGGAGTTTTTAGTATTATTCTTGCAACCTTCTTCCAGGTTTGGAATTCTATCAAAGTAATGTTACTACAAGGTCAAGGAACAAGACAGTATGACCCAAGCAGATGGATCAGTAAGTTTATAAGGGAAAATCCACTAAGAGATCCAAATACATATCGAGAAATTAACAGGTGAGGGAAACAGTTTAAAACGGTTGAGAAAATTAGCTGTCCGTTTTGGATATCAAGCCAGACTTCTACACTTTCTATCACATGTATGCAAAATACATTCCAGAGGGTTTAAATATCAAAATGTTAAAAAAAAAAAAAGGGGCGCCTGGGTGGCTCAGTCGTTGAGCGTCTGCCTTCAGCTCAGGTCATGATCCCAGGATCGAGATCATCTCAGGTCATGATCCCCGCATCCGGCTCTCTGCTCAGTGGGGCTCTCTGCTCAGCGGGAAGCCTGCTTCTCCCTCTCCACTCCCCCTGCTTGTGTCCCTTCTCTCACTGTCTCTCTCTCTGTCAAATAAATAAATAAAATCTTTAAAAAAAAAAAAGTTAAAATCCTGTAAAAAGACAGACTGATGAAACTACAAAAAGCAACTATAAATCAGTAAGAAAAAAAAAAAAAAATCACAGAATCTCATGCCTAACACATTTTTGAATGAACCAATGACCCAAGAGGTAAATCTGAATTATCTGACTTGGGAAGATGACCAGGTACTACTGGTGAAGGAAAAAAAGATCTAGAATGTTTGGAACAACCCCATTAAAACACCACATGTTTTTACCAAAATTTAAAAATATCAACACTTGCCCGGCAGCCTTCCCAAAAAATGGGAGTTATCACCTAGCTAGGTGAGCAGCTATAACAGGGTCAGAAGAACCCAGGGTTCCTGATTTAAATAAAGCTCACAGCCTATTCCACCTTGCCACTTAATACATCAACAGCAACACCTTAGTGCAGGTGAACGCCTCTCCCATAGCCTCCCCAGAATAGACTTCATTATAGCTTACCCCATTATAGTCAAACATCCAAAGAGTGTGTCAAATGTCAACAAAGTGTAGTCATAGAAAATAGGGTTCAGAGAAGCAAAAGGCATCACTGTGCACCCACTCTTGGCTTGAGGGAGCATGAATAAGTAACATTATTATATTATGCAGGTGGTGCTTGGTAGGAGGACTGGGACTTCAAACTGGGACTTAGGTCTTAGGTGCAACATGCTCTTTAGCTGATGGGATCCCCAATTTCTCCATCATTTACATTGTTGTTTTAATTCAGATAGCATTGCTGAAGACAAAGATCCCATTGAGATCACTGGTTAAGAGCCTAAGCTTGAGTGCCAGACATGGTAGTTCATGAAATGTTGGTTCTACCAACTGTTGCCTGCATGACCTTAAGTCAATCATTCACCTCTGGCCCTCAGCTCCTTCAGAGGATGGGGTAACAGGTAAGTTACTCACCTAGGCCTCTAATGAAGATTATATGGGCATGGAAACATCAAGAATATGCTCAGCTAATATTTCATGTATCATTATCTGTACCTTTTGTCCACCAGTTCCATCATAGGAATAGCCTCTCCTGTCTTTTCCTTCCCACAGGAACAGCCTAGGACATGAAGACTGCGCCCCTCCCCCAATGTTGATGTGAGGGAAGGGGCAGAGTGTTAAAGCAGGAAATAAAAACACTGCAGGGCTCTTTCCCCTTTCCTGTTGCACAGAAACCACCCTGATTTGAAGTTACATTTGACTTGTTTCTTATTCATCTGGGACAAGTCAGTCGGTCAGGAGGTACAACCCCAGGTCCTCCCATTTGCCTAGTGGGCTCCGAGGCTGGGACACTCCTAGTTCCAGCTGTGATTGAGCAGATACGTGATTAAGAACAAGGGTTTGGAGTCTGAGGGCCTGTTGTTCCCTCCTTTCTGCGCTGACCTATAAAATGGAGCAAATATTAATTTTATGGAGGAGCTATGAGGTTTATGCATGAAGAGTGGTTAACACATAGCCAGCCACACATAAATCCTCAGTGAGTAGCAGTTATCAGCCCCTTCAGACTGGATCAGGGCAGGGTAACAGTGAGAACCAAGTGTCAAGAGCCTCAAAATTTTAACTCTGGTTTTTATAACTGTGGAAACTCAGAAAAAAATATCCATCTACACCTCCTAGGCTTACTGGGAGAACAAGACAATACCAGTGTGGGCAACGTGAAACTGGTCCTCTCAGGTCACCCACTCCATCACTGGAGGATCTGAGGTCTATTTAAGCCTCTCAAAAGTTTAAAAAAAATAACCCCGCAGGCACCTTACCATAGCCGGTCAAGATTTAGACTGGTGGTCTCCAGGGGTGGCTCCCTGCCCCCCACCCCGCCCCTTTCTACAGCACATAGTTTGAATTCCTCTCTTATCAGATAGGTAATCACCGTGCAGCCCCACTGAGCTGGCCTCACAGGGCCTGCATCAGAAAGGAGCCTGAAATTCTTGCTACCACCCCCACCCCACCCCCAACCACACACAAAGCAGGGCCCCGCCCCTCTCCCCATCCCCTCCAAAAAAGAAAAGGCCTGGGGGGGAGGGGCAAGGCTTGAGCTCCCCCAATAGAGCCCAGCCCCAGGAAACAAAGAGTTGACACTGGTTGGTTCTGGTGGTCAGATTCCTGGAGTTCCAGAGGCTGCGGCTTCCCCCGACTCCCCCCCCCCACCCCACATTCACCACATTCATCAGTTCCTTCCTCTCCATGTTGGGGTTATGGTCACGGAGAGAAATGGATAGAGACACCTTTCTTCCCCAGTCAAGCCTGCTGGGTCTGCCAAAGTCACCACCAGCAGCCATCCTTCCTTCTCCCTGACCTGCCATCCCAGCCTTCCACAGAGAGAACTACACAGGACCCCTGCCCATCCCCCAACCCTTGTTACCTTTGGTCAAATCCTTTATGCAGGAACCTGAACGAGGGTTATTTATTCCGATAAATTATGTGAAAGGTTAGTGGGGGAGGCAGGCTTCCTTCCCATCTTCCTTACCTAGTTCGATCAAGGCCGGAGGGTGGGCAGCCCACAGGGGGCCCACTGCACGGGGGCCAATGGCATTTCTTCTGTTGGATGGCAGGGAAGGGTTTAGGCCAGTTCTCTATTTAGACCCTCTGCTTCCTTCTTAATACCTCACCACTGTCTCCACTAACCTTCCCCTCTTCAAATACTCCATCCCAGCATCAATCGGTGGCTTCAGCAGTTTCTATAATAAAAAGGAGCTTAGGGGTCACTCAGAGAATGTGATGGAGTAAAAAGCACACAGGCACTTGAGTTTCCCCGGAAATTACTCTCTAAGGTCGGACACACGTGGGTTTTTTAATCTTTTGTAAAAGCAGGGCATCAGACTGCATGATAACCAGCTCCAACAAGGCCCATTTTTAGTCACATTGCTCCTTTCTCCAGAAGTGGCAGGCAGAATTTCAGGAAAACTTGCTTCGGTCTCAGGGATCCAAGTCTGAGTTCCTGGTTTTTCTGCAACACTCAGGGCCATTCCAGCTCAAGACTGATTAGTGCATGTCTATCCCTTCAGGGCTAGACACCTAGCAGTACACAAATCTTTGTGGCCTCAACCAAGCTCTCCACTATCCTGAGTTGCTGATATGTATCCACGCTTAGTAAGGCTAAGGAGAGGCTAAGGAGAGCTCTAAGCACTTACCCTTTATACCAAGCCTGCCAAGTAGGCCTTATTATGACCCCATGTTACAGCTGAGGTCAGGGAGGCAGAGAAGGGAGACACCTTGTCCAAATTCAGTGAGCTGCAGAGATGCTCTGATTGCAGCTAGCCTGACCCTCCAGCCAGTGCTATGCAATATAATGCAGATCACATACACATATTCTAGAACTTTCTGACAGCCGCATATAAGGAAAGGAAGCCGATGAAAGAAATGACTCAGTCCTGAGGCGTTGTCATAGTCCTACGTGAGCTTCATTCCTGAAGGTAGGATTTGGTAGGGGCTACAAAACCAACCAGCTCTACCAGAAGCAGTTTGTTTGATGATGTGTCAGGGAGGGTTGAGGAAAGAGATCTGTCCAGAACCAGAGGCTGCCAGCAGACAGACAACCCCCAGAAAGCACCTCTGCTCGGACACAGCCAGGACCCCAGCTCCTGCCTGGAGTCCTCCACCAGATGGTGCTGCTCAGCAGCTTGTCTGCATTAAAAGCCGCTCTCGGGTGACTGAAGAAGTTGCCAGGTTCGGAGCTGAAAAGCAGAGCTTTATCTCCCCAGCTCCTTAGGGCAAGGAAGCTTCTGTCCTCAGGAAGGAGTTTCAAGGGGACCAAACTTTCAAGGATAGGAAGCTGACTTCTCACCAGGGCCCACACCCACCCAAGGGGTGCAGAAGAAAGGGTCCTGCAGTTTTAAGCCAGAAACCCAGTTGTTCTGGTGCTCTTGACCATTTACAAAAGCCACTTACTCTTCTTGGACTTTGAGTTCCTGTGTGAATTAAATAGTCCAAGCTGAGATCATTTGAAATGAGTCTATACAAATTATTTACTATTCCTGAAAATTTTCTCCTCCCCCACACCGCCTGACCCCAGACTTCGGATAGGTAGTAATTGTTACTCCTGCCTGCAGGAAGAAGGGAGGGTGGAGGTTTTCCCTAGAGCAGTTTCCCCTCCAAAAACAGGCAATTCTAGTAGGGTGGTTTGATTAGGAATGTTCAAGAAACAATTTTGCCCTGGGGAAAGTCACTAAAAGACAGGCAGTTGTGTCACCAGCTGAATGAAGGTGACAAGTTTCTCATATTGAAAGCTCACTCAGGATGGTGGCACAGCCTTTACTTGGGACACTGTCCAGAAAGCATGTCTCTTCAGAAAGAGAAAGACCCGAGAAGATCCCATAACGCTCAAACTAACCTCTACCAACTTTCTGAAAATCAGGGTGATTCACTTACTTCTTAGAATCTGATTTGTCCTGTTAAGATGAAAAAATTAAGGAATGACCAAACCTGTGGCTTCCAGTCCATAAGCAAAAAAACCAGAGGATCCCATCTGGGTCTCCACGTTGTGACAATCCTGCCACCAACTTTCATGGTGCATCTAAGAGCCCAGCCCTATTTTAGACATCGGTCCGGAAAAGCAGTTATCAGCTAACATTCCCTCCCCTATCTCCAATCTTTTTCTCTGGAGGAAGACCTCTACTGACAAGGACCCCAAACTGTTCACGTCCTCCTGATTCGGGAGCTCCTTACTTCATATGCATTCCTTCAGCCCACCAAGTAAGGACTAGGAAACTAACCGGACAGCTAGTCCCGCCCTTAAGAGCTTATAGGTTAGTTAGAGAAGGAGAGATAAGACAAGCACATCACTAACTAGATATGAGGTGAGTAATCAGAGGCACTACTAAAGTTATAAACCAGGTGGGAAAGATCTCTTTACATTCTCCCCTCCCCGCCCCCAACACCCAAGAGTCCTAATCCAGACCCTGCCGGAGGTTGCTCTCCCACTCATCCTTCGCAGAAAAAGCAAGCCACGTGGCTTCAGTTGTTAACAGTTCCTCAGGATTGAAATTTTTCCTCCTAACCCAAACTTGGTCCCTTAGTCAGATTTGGGCTCTTCTTTTGCCTCCAGGCCTTCCAATTCCGCTTTTTAGCTAGAAAGCCATCTTAAACTCATATTTGGGTTCTGAGCAGCTGTAGAGTAAGCAGGGAGCCTTTTCTTGTTCTCAAATTTCCACAAATCTTGGGGGTTTGGGAGTTGAGCCACAGGAAACATGAGTTAAGCCAAAACTCTTAAAACGGCTATGAAGATTTCAAAATTCTTGGTTAATCTTAGGAAAACAATTTAGTGCTTTCTTGCCTGCTTTCCCTATACAACTATTTCTCAACTGAGGGGGAGTCTGCCTCCAAGGGGGGCATTTGGCAACGTCTGGAGACATTTTTGGTTGTCACAACCGAGGAATGCCCTGAACAAAGAGTTATCCTTTTCAAAATATGCCAACAGTGTTGAGGTTGAGAAACCTTGATTTAGGGCTGGCCATCTGCCAATATTATGATTCTTAAATTCTCCTAACCCCAGGGACAAGCAGAGAGTTCTAGATCTAAAGATCTGTGTCTGAATAAAACGGTTGTTTAGAGAAATCTCTTTTGCAAACCCCCCCCCCCCTTTTTAAGGGTAAGGGTAGGTTTTTTTTCCTACTCATCAACGGGGGGGGGGGGGGGGGGGGGGGGCATGAAGTGTTCTGAGAGGGAGCAAGGACAGTAGTGAATAGTGTTGGGAACCAAATAAGCCCAACCTTGGAAGGAAAAGAAAATGTTAAATTGCTTTCCCCCCTTTTTATCTTTTCTTTATTAAAGGGCTTCCTGACCCTTCTTCCCTGGTAGATGTTTACCAGGACAATTATCCTTCTCACCACCTCAGGCTCCAGGGTACCTACCAGCAGCAGCCAAAGAAGGGGAGGTTTTCTTCTTAAAGAGAGCTGCCTTACCCGAGCCCCCACCTCCCGCCACACACACACACACACACACACACACACACACACACACACACACACACTCTCTCTCTCTCTCTCTCTCTCTCTCTCTCTCAACACATTCCTTCCCTAGAACAATTTTTAGGGATCATCCTGCATCTACTCAATTCCTCTACATTCGATCCCCAAGAGATAGTTCAGATTTCTCAACTGCAGGGACTGTAATCACCAGTCTACTGCTACCATAGGGTTTGAGGATCAACCCAAGCCCCAGCAGCATGCTATCCTACCAGGTAAGGTTCAGGGAATTTCCAGTCATTGTCCTCTGTGACTGTTGGTGGAGGGCGTTTGGGAGACAAATTGCTGATTCCTTCTCCCTGCTCAACTCCCTCTTGATAACTTACTCAACCTCGGCATGTCCCCGGACATTCCAAGACCCAGATTATCTCCCAACTAACACAATGAAGGAGCATGGTGCAGGCTCCACTCCCCAAATCTGAAGGTCCCTGCTTTCCTCTAGACCATCCAGTATTTTCCAAATGCTTTTGATCCCAATGTTAAGTGGCTTGAGGCACAGATTCATTTGTTCAGGAACACCTTCCTTGGTATTTGCATAGCACCAACGAACCCCAGATGATGAGGGGCTACATTCCTCCCAGCCCCTATTTAGCAGCCTTTGGAAGGGAGGCAAGAAAATGTTGGGTCTCTTTTATTCCAAGCCTCCCAAAGTTGGGGAAGCTGTCCAGTCCGTCTCCAGACCAACAGAATTTAATCTCTTTGTGATCAGATAAATGGGAAAGTGGGAGAGCTGGCTACCCCGCTGAGGAGGGCCATTCAAAGCTGGTTCCTGTAATAAAGTGATTTAATAGATCTAAAGAGGCCAATTCCCTTCATTCTCCCACAATTACTTCCTGTGGGTTATCATTCACATATGTAAATGAGATGGGGTTGGGGGGGCAAAGCCAGAACTAGTTGTCGGGATGGTGGGAGGGCGGCTGAGGGTGGGAGGAGATACAGGACAAGGCTAGGAAGTGGCTAAGCATATGGCTGCACACCCTCCCAGGGTATGTTCGAGTAACCCAGTGACCCCCTCCCCAGTACCCAACATGAACTGGTTCCCTGCATCCCCTATCTCCCCACTCCGTGTCCTCGCTGAAGGCCATGCTCCGGAGGCTTCCCTGCAGCCTCCCACCAGTCCACCCAGGATCTCCCTCACCCCTCCCCCTCCAGAATACCATCCCTCAGGCTCCAACCCTTAATCCCCACATCCTCCTTTCCCCTCCCCCAAGGCTCCTAAAGCCAACCTCTCCGAAGTAACCCCTCCCTGCCCGGCCTGGGTGTCAACCTACTGGACCTGAGATGATCAATTTCTCCCTCCCAGGTCCCACACCAAACCTCCAAAGGTGCAAGGGAGCCAAGCAACTTCCTTTTCATGGTTGTTATGGGTGGCTGGTGTCTCAGGACCACCAGAACACTTCTAAGAGATTCAGGAGGGGGTGAGAGGAAGAGGAAGCCAGGGAGGAGGGAAACCTGAAGTCTCTGGCTCCTTGTTCGAGGCTGGAATGTTAGGACAGCAATCAATGGCTGTCTGGGGCCATAAATGCCAAGCAGAGAATAGGTCCAGAGGCTAGCCTCCCTCCACCCCCTGCCCTGCGACACTGAATTTCACCCCCACTGGGCTGCCTTGCTTTAACTGAGAACTTGGGGTTGTGACCTAACTCCCTCCCAGCCTGGACTAGAAATCTAAGGCCTGGACTCCTTAGGTTTTCCTTCCTGGTAGAACTCCACAGCCAAAGCCCAGTGGGTTAATTGTGTCTGAGATGGGTACTCTGGAAGAGGTTTCAGGCCCCCAGATTCTTCAAGGATCTGCCAAACTCACTCAGGCCCCAGGGCTTGAGTTTTGGGTGACCACCTGGGTGAGGAGACCCGGCTGACTTCTCAGCTTTACCCGTTTGATCCCGGAGCGGTCTGCCTGCTTCTCTCCCGCCAGGGAGCTCCATTCACACGTTAGTGAAAGACGCTGGGCGCTCAGGGCCCTGCTCTGAAGGGGCATGTGCTTCCCTGGCCGGTCTGCTCGGCCCTCCCCCCACCGGCAAGCACAATACAACCTTAGTTTCTGCCACATGGGGTCACCTCCCTGCCCCCTGCCCCCTTCCCGGGGGAAAGAGGTAACAGACACGTGGGAAGCTAGAGGGGTTCCGGGAAAGGTTGGGGGTGCTGATAATAGACTCTGCACCCCCCCGTCCCGTTGGTGTTAATGGGGACTCAGAACTGGGGTGCCACGGCACAGACGAGAGCGCACAATGAGGGCCCCACGATCTCCCTCATCCAACAGCCGAGTCCGGCCGCCCATCCTTGAATATGCGCGCCAACATCCCCTTCCCCCGGCGAAGTTCCCCGAATCGGTCTCACCTGATGCACAAAGACATCCACCGGGGGATCAAGCGCGACCCCGGCGCGGGCGGTCATGGACAGGAAGCCGAAGCCCATGCGCACGTTGAACCACTTACAGATGCCGGCACCGTGCAGCAGCTGCGGCTCTTCTGCCGCCCGGGCGGCGTCGTCCGGCGTCTCCTCCGGCGCCTTGGCGCAGCCACCTGGAGGTTGGGAGGGCGCTCAACTGGGGGGCCACGGAATTGGAGGGTACTCTCAAGACCCAGCAGGGAGACCCCAGTGTCCAGCCCCCGCATGGGCACCCAGGTGGCTGCAGGTACCAAGCAGCTGGCGAGGAAAGACGTGTCCTGGCCGCCTCCCGCGCTCCCCAAGCTCACGCTGAAGCCAGTGTTGCCCCAAAAGTTTTGCTCCTCTTCCCACAACACGTTGCCCGGGGATAGATGGCCCGACAGGCCCCTCCTCTTCTCTCCCCCCGCCCCCGTAGCCTCGGCGTGCACGCCACTGGGACACCAGGGTTCCTTGGTCCAGAAAGGGCCCCTGAAGCAGGAGGCCGCACAGACTTAGGGTCCTTCGGCCAGTCTGGGGGACATATCCCCACCTCCCTTTTATGTGGCTCCTGGGCGCCCCTGAAGCCTAAGGTGTCCCCAGTAAGTCCCGAGCTCGAACCTGCAAACTGCTGGTTTGACACAGAGCCCATGGTAGTCGGCTGAGCCCGCGGCCCCGGGCCCCTGGTCGGGTGGCTGCTGGCCCCAGAGAAGTCCGGAGGCAAAGGGGTGGCTCGGAGAAGAGGCTGCTACATCTTCCCCAGCACAATAGCGGTGGGAGGGCCCACGGCTTTTCAAAGGCTCCCAAATTCTAAAAGACAATGACCCAACCCCCCGCGGGCAGCCCCCTCCCCTCCCCTCCCTCTTCTTTCCCCTCCCTTTCCCTCTGGCTCCAGCTCCGGCCCTCCCCCATCGCTATGGTCTCTGACACCTCTGGGGTGTCCCTTCTCAGAATCTTGAGGTTTGACACCCCCTCCCCACACACACATCTGGAGATGGGGGCCGTCAGCCCTAGAAGTCTTGAGTACCCCGGAATTTGGGATCCTGTACTTTAACGACTTAGTGGGGGCTCCCCAAAGCAGCATACAGGTGGGGGGCTTGTGTGTGGGGGATAGTTCTAAAACCATGTGACTGCTCCCACACACACTCACAGACCACCCCCACCCCCCGCGCAGATAATTATACATTCCAGAGAGTTGGGGGAGGGAGGTGTGAGCCTGGCAGCGCTGGCCAATCAGAGACTCAAACCACCTGTCAAGGGAGAAATGGATGAGCCCTCCCCCTCCCCCAGCTCTTGAGCGCCCCTCCCCCTCCCTTCCCCTTCAGGCCTCCGAGCTGACCCGGCTGCTTGGCGCTGACCCGCTCTCACCCCCCACCCCCGTGTGCTTAGATAGACCTGGAGTTCAGGACATTAGGAAGCCTGGGATGGGGAAGCAGGGGGGAGGCTGGAGACCCAGCAGGGCTGATCTCCAGTCCTGACCAAGGCGCTGCCTCTCAAGGGGCTGTCTCTGACTAACTGAATGTCTCCGCCTCCCTGAGTTTCGACTGTTTTTCTAGATCTCTCAAAGTGCTCCTAATTGATTCTGTGTAAAAAAAAAAATCCTTTCCTTCCAAATCTGTATCTAAAATTGACTACACGTGGTGCTTCCTGGGCGAGCAGGAGGAACCCAAAGAGTGTTCCTCCCTCCTCCAGCTGTCCTCATCCTGTCCCCATCCCAGTCGCGTCCCTATCTGTTGCTGGGAGAGGGACTAGGTGGGTACGTGGATGGAGGCATTTCTTCCAGCACTCCGGACACTCTTGGGTTCCCAGACCCTCCTCCTTTCAGAGTCCCATCCTAAAGTGCGCTTCCCTCCCCAAGGAGTGCGGTTGGTGGAGGAACTGGAGTAAAGGATCTCCTTACTTAAAGAGGTAGCCTCCCTTCTAAGAGATAAAGAGGGTTGGTCAAGGGGTGGCTAGTGCCCTGGTCGGAGATGGACAATGGCCGGGGGCTCAGTGCACGGCCCTGGCCCTGCCCCTTCACTTCCGGTGCTCAGTTCAAACTGGACAATGCCAGCTCCGGCCAGTTCCCCTCCCCCACTGCTACAACCCATTTAAAGAGACAGAGCCTGCTTTTGGGGGCATCCGCTTGCTCTGAATTCAGTCTCCACCAAGTGTACAGAACCTCTCGCGCTTCTCACCCTGAGCCTCTGTGTGTCTCTGTGTGTGTGTGTGTGTGTGTGCGTGTGTGCGTGTGTGCGCGCGTGCGCCCACATGTGTATTTGAGAAAGAGAGAAAGGGAATGAGTGGGGGTAGGGAAGGGAAAAAGAGAAGAGCAAGGGGCTGTGGAGAGATTATTTTTCTCTCTTTCCTATATGGAATCCTCTTCAAGAGACTAAAACTTGAGTGTAAGGGATGGCGGATAGGACTTTGGGTGATAAAGAGGACAATTGTGGCCCTTTGCTACTCAGCCTTAAAAATACATATCATTAACAAATACCATTATAACAGTGCCCCTGAGAACCTTAATTTAGTTCTTCCAAGTACATCAGACAAAGCCATTTTTATTTATATAATCCTCCCCACCTCAGAGTCTTATCTCCCCTCGTTACTAGCGCCTTTAAAATATATGCACTCCCTGTATCTCTGTCCTTAAGATCCAAGAGCAGGTGACTGAGGTCTGGCTGAAAAGAGGGGAAACGGAGTTTAGCGGTTTGGTTTCGCTTGGTCCGCTCACGAATGAGAGCTGTTCCCTCGGCAAGCGTGACCAGCCTCTCTGTCCAGGGTCCTGAGAATGCCAGGAGCCCTGTCCACGGTGCTGAATAAGGCCAAGCTCTGCTGGCTCCCAGCTCCCAGCTTTGAGAATGCCTTCTTGACTTCCCACCTCCAAGTCCTTCCCAGAAAACCTAATTCTTCTCAACCCTCCAGTGACCCTGACACACTTGAAACAAGTGAAGGGATTCTCTTGAATGCCAAAAAGAGGGAATTTCCAGCAGTATGATTCTATGAGAGCAGAGCAAGTATCTCAAGCTCCCTTTCAGAAAAATGGATTTAACTATTCATTTGGCCACAGAGGGTGAGGAAAGAGGAGATAATGTTTTCTGATTCAAAGGAAACCAGAGTAGGGGCACCTGGCTGGCTCAGTTGGTAGAGCATCTGACTCTTGATCTCCAGGTTGTGGGTTCCAGCCCCATGTTGGGTGTAGAGATTACTTAAAAATAAAAGACCTTTAAAAAAAAAATCTTTTTAAAAAAGGAAACTAGAGCAGAAGAAACAAAAGAAAACAAACAAACAAAAACAAAGGAAACCAGAGTAGAAGAGAGACTAATCTGTTTTCAAATTATTTTCTTAATTAATAGGAAAATAGGAGCACAGGTGTTGGAGTCAGCCTGCCCATGTTTGAATGTCGAGTCTACTTTCACAGCTCTGTGAAGTGGGGCAAATTCTTTAACCTCTCTATGCCTCAGTTTCCTCCTCTGTCCGATGGGGATAATGAGAATATTTAACTCTTACAGTTATTATGAGGATAAAGTTAGATCCTACACATAAAGCTTTTAAAATAATGTCTGTGATGGTTTTTAATAATATAATCTACAACTATTATTATAGTTATTGTGTGTATGATTGTCTCTATGAGCCAAAACCTGCTGGATCATTTGTTTCTTAGGACTGGGGCCATTCATGTGTTACTTCTTTCTGCATCTTCTCCCACATCCTTACCAGTACCTAGCACAGTGCCTGGTACATAGAAGACTCTCAAGAAGAGTCTCCTGAATAGGCTTTAATTGACATAATAAACATCATTATAATAGTCCTAATATTTATTCTCCTGGGCTATCTCTCTTAAGTCTAAACAATGCAACAGAGGAGGCACTCAAGACCTCATAAATTTGCATATGTAGAGGCAGAGGATGCTTTAGGAAGGGACATGTGGCTCCCAACATAATTGGCTCCTCATCCCCAGTGGGTTGATTCTATGTGGGAGA
The DNA here is from genome assembly GCF_004348235.1 of Phoca vitulina. Classification (NCBI taxonomy): domain Eukaryota; kingdom Metazoa; phylum Chordata; class Mammalia; order Carnivora; family Phocidae; genus Phoca; species Phoca vitulina. The sequence goes on from NW_022589705.1 coordinate 81,548,686, forward strand.
TGGGAATTCCTGACCAGACCCTTCTTCTCTTGTGTCCTTATCTCAGTGAAAACTTGTTAGGTACCTACTGTGATCCAGTCAATGTGTTAGCTCACAAGTTTGGCGGAAGAATCAGATCAGTAATATGCACTAAGTAATATGATGACCAAAATTGTACCCCCCAGGGGAAATCGGAGGGGGAGAAGAACCATGAGAGACAATGGACTCTGAAAAACAAACTGAGGGTTCTAGAGGGGAGGGGGGTGGGGGGATGGGTTAGCCTGGTGATGGGTATTGAGGAGGGCACGTTCTGCATGGAGCACTGGGTGTTATGCACAAACAATGAATCATGGAACACTATATCTAAAACTAATGATGTAATGTATGGGGATTAACATAACAATAAAAAAATTAAAAAAATTGTACCCCCCAAAAGTAAAGAAGAAACATGGCTACAGCACCTGGCTGGCTCAGTTGGTAGAGCATGCAGCTCTTGAGGTTGGGGTCCTGAGTTCAAGCTCCACGTTGGGGGTAGAGTTTACTTTAAAAGAAAGAAAAAGAAAGAAGGAAAGAAAGAAAGAAACAAAGAAAGAAAGAAAGAAAGAAAGAAAGAAAGAAAGAAAGAAAGAAAGATTCCCTCTCTTCCAAGTTACAGTCTGGTTAGGAAGACAAGACCTCACATACTTAAGTATTGCAATTTTCTTGTGTATTTCTGGGAATGATAATATCTAGGTAGGAAGAAAAAGGGCTCTCTATTTTTTTTTAAGATTTTATTTATTTATTTGAGAGAAAGAGAGCACAGAGGGAGAGTGAGAGGGAGAAGCAGACTCCCCACTGAGCAGATAGCCCGATGCGGGGGCTGGATCCCAGGACCCTGGGATTGTGACCTGAACCAAAGGCAGATACTCAACCAACTGAGCCACCCAGGCAACCCAAAAGGGCTCTTTAGACAAAGGTATTGTATTAACACAAAGGACATCTATTCTTTAAAGTATTTTGCCAAGTTTCTCTTGTGTAGGTTCATATCTTCATAAAAGGAAGAGCTGAAAGAGGTCTTAGTAATAACTCATTCAACATTTAAAAAATATTTATTGAGCACTCCCATGTGGCAGGCATTGTTCTAAGTGTTGGGACTACATCAATAAACAATACAAACAAAAATGCCACCTTTGTGGAGCTTTTATTCTGACAGGCATTAATAACAACAACTATTATTTATCAAAAATACAGGCACATTTCTTTACCATATTGTACACCTGCAACTCACATAGCACTGTATGTTAACTAACTGGAATTAAAATAAAAACTTAAAAAGCCAAAAAAAATTATTAAAACAAGAAGGCATATTTCTTATCTCATTCAAGCCTGCCAATAACTCTGAGTAATAGGTATTAATATACCCACTTTGTAGGAGAGGAAACTGAAGCTCAATGAATCAATATAACCTGCCTAATGTAGCTCAGCTAATATGGCAGAAGCAAATTTAAACTCACATGTTTGACTCCAAAGCTCATATTCTTTCCATAGTCCTAGTAAGTTGTGACTGGCGCTGTCCCCATTTTATCAATGAGGAACAAGATATGTACAAGCAAAAAGACTGTGGAGCAAGACTATATATTCAGTATGATTAATAAGTATGCTCCAAGCTTGTGATTCCTCTTATCTGAGCCAGCTCATCTGTCATTTTTATTTATCACCCTCCCCAAAAGTCCTTGGCTTTATAAATCAAAGAGCTGGCCAGAGCCAAAGCAGGTCCTTTTTTGGGCAATCATCTACATCCAACTCCCATTTCTGAAGTGTTCCGAGAACTCTGTGGTAAGGTCCAGGGTGGTGGTTTGGAGTTAAAGCCCTGACCATCTGCTAACATGAATGGTGCATTTGCGAAAAGTATTTCCCACAATGTGTCCTTCAGGAAACTAGTTCCATGGGATGATTAATACATCTTACTATTTTTAAAAAGTTTCTATAGTGAAATATTTGGAAAATGGTATGTTAATTAGATTTCCTATGCAGGACTTTTCAAAGCCTTTAGTATACTCTGTGACTCATCAGAAAAGGAATACAATGTGTGCAGGGTTTCCGTTCATTCACTCAATCACCTAACAAATATTTATTGAGCATCTATTGTGTGTCAGGTGGCACTGTTTAAAGTGCTGATGATATGTCAGTGAATAAAACAGATGAAATTCCTACCCTCATTGAGCTTACATTCTAGAGGAGAGGGACAGACAATAAACAAGTAATTAAGTAAAATGTATAGTGTATATAGTTCAAGCCTGTTAATTTGCTCTGTTATCTCAAGAAAGGCACCTAGTTTTACCCTTTAAGGGTAAGATGAGAGAGCTGAATTAGTTGTTAGACAAATGTTTCTTCCAGTTCTGACATTCTAGAGTGATATTTGCATGGTGTGTGTGTGTGTGTGAGAGAGAGAGAGACAGGGACAGAGAGATTGAGAGAGAGACCCCATTCCTAATTACAGGGAGAAGCAATCTGTTTCCACCCATGCTGTCCTCTTCATCCCACTCCAGGGACTAGGGAGAGCTTCCTACATCAAGTGGGATTGTGTACCTCTCACCTTCTAGGCCTGTTGAATTGGCAGAAGGAGGATGAGCCAAGGGAGTCCCCTTCCTTCTTTCAGCCCTGCTCCCCATGCGGGCCTTGCTTCACAGAGCAGGACGCCAGGCACTTGCTTTCACCAATAATGGCTTCATTACATTGAAAGGAGACGAGAGTGACCTCAGTGAAATAGACTTCCTGACCCCAGCTGACCTCTGACCCTCACCCTGACAGCCTCTAAATCTTTTCCTTCTGACACATCCCCCACAAGGTACAAGCAAGAGGAGGAAATGATGAGCCTGCTGTAGCCCACTGTCCAGTGACTGTAACTCACCAGATATCCTGTTGCATGGAACTTGCCATGCCCAACCATCATTTACTTCATGGCTGCTGATCCTTTCAGTGATCTTCACTGTGACTCTAGTCTGGCCCATGGGTCACAACTCATGCAACTGTCATTCACCTGGTATCCATCTGTATGTGTCCAATGATTGTCATGTATCATGGAGGCAGGAGGCAGGGTGTCTAGCCAAATGCTGTCATTTTCCCAATACTACTTCAGCCTCGGCCTTTAACCTACTCTTTCCTGACTCTGTAGGTACTGTTTATTGAGAGCTGATTATATGCCAGGCATGCACTAAGGGCTTTGTGTGTATTGTCTTTTTCTGTCCTCAGCCATCCTAATCTGACCCCCATTTCCCTGGAGAGGAAACTGAGATTTAGTGAGTAGAGTTAGGTGATTTGCCTTGACTCACAAATCACAAAGGGTGCATCCCAAATCTATCTCACTCCAATATTCTTCTTCTATACTTTTTTTTAAATGGTTAAAATAATTAATGCATGTGATTTAAAAAAATCAATTAGTATTGAAAGAATTATAATGAAAAACAATAGTTCCCAGACTACCCTACCTCTTCTGCTCCCATGAAGCAACCCCTCTTTGAGTCCTTTTTCTCTGGAGGATATTTCCCATATCTCTAAATAATATGCATACACTTCTATTTCCTGACTTATCAATTTTAGATATTATGGATTTCCTGTTATAGTAGATGAGCACTTACCTCTCTTACCTCTCTGCCTCCCCTTTTCCCTTCTTCCTGGTACAGTTAAATCACCACTTTCAACCAAACTGATAACCAATGTTTATATTGTTATGATTATGGAATTGTTCACCATATTGCCAAGTTGTATACTAAATAGGACAAAATTTCTTTTCTTTACCACGTTTTATTTTTCCTGGGCTCTCTAACTACCTTTCTTTCTTTCCTGCAATATTTGTCACTGAAATATCCTCAATTATTTTCAAGGGATCCATCACATTATCTTTTCCACTTATTCCTCATTTTTCCCAGAGGCTCTTTCCTGAGGCCTTCCTTCCTGGTTGTTCTCTGGGCATGCTTCTCTGGACAGACTGTCACCCTGTCACCTTCACTACAGTGGTTAGAGCCACTAATTCCTGGACCCCATATCAATCTCTTCCTTGGTCACACTTAAGGAGCACATCCTCAAGTAACTGCCTAAGAAAGGGTCCATGGGAGGGAAGTTTTCTGGACTTTGCAAATCTAAGTGTGTGGTTTTTTTTTCACCCTTACCTTTCTGATATTTACAAAGCCATACCCTTTACCACTCTGCTATGCTGACCCCTAGCAAAATGAAGAAAAACAGTTGGCCTGAGGTGATTAACATAACATAATAAAAAACAACAACAACAAAAAACAAACAGTTGGCTTGCATTGAGGACATTGAAGTTGGAGATGACTTTTCTAGATGCTGAAGTTGTGAACCCAGAGTTATCAGTGGAATAAAAATGATGGTAGTTAATGCTTTTTGAAGGTTCACCACGTGGCAGACACTGTGATGAGTGCTTTACATAAATTAACTCATTTAATCCTCACACCAAATTTATAAGATAGGCATGGTTATTGTTCCCATTTAAAGATGAAGCTGAGCACAGAAGGGTTAAAGTAACCCGGTGATGTTCATGGAGTAAGTGATAGACTCAGGATTCAAACCCTGGTAGGTAGGTTGACTCTGGAATCCATGTTCAGATTCAGTAATTTACATTAGAAGAGGCTTAGAAATTAGTATCTTCAGACTTTGTCTTCCTCCCACCCATTTTGTAAATGTGGAGACAAGACCTAAGATCTAAGTGACTTGTTCAAGGTCCCATAGCTAGTTAATAACAAGAACTAGAAACGCAGGTTTCCCAGCATCACCTTCTCAATCAGGAAATGGGGGTTCAAATTCAGGATTCATTTCTGAAATTTGGTTTCCCTGTCTGTTTAGCGGGGAGGAAACTAGTGGAAAGGACAAATATAAAAGATTCGTGTCCCATCAGATTGTTGCTGGGACATATAATAGAAGCACGTACAATGCATTGTGGAAACAAAGAAAGCTAACTCATATGATATAGGATGGAAGTCTCACAGGGAAGGTGGCATTGCACTGGACCTTGTACAGGACTTTGAAAGCCAAGGAGGGCAGGGCATTCCAGAGGAAAAGCACAGCAGAAATGAAAGCCAGGACAATTGAAAGTGAACAGCTTTTTTGAGGAACCATCGCAAAGTTTGGTTCCCACGTTGGCGAGTCCTCTATGTCCCTGTGAAGACATACAGAGAGACCTGTCCTCCTTTCAATCAATCTTCAATCACACATTCATTCAACATTTTGTCAGTAAGAGAGACAGAATAGTATGGTAAGAAAGTTCTGGGTTCTAGTCCTAGCTCTATCACTAATTCACCGAGTGACCTTGAGCAAATCTCTGGGCCTTAGTTTCCTCATATATCAAATAGGAAGAGTAGATTTATGATCTTTAAGATCTCTTCTTGCATTTGTGATAATTGCAGAGTGAAAATAGGGCAAAAGATGTCTAAGTGTCATTGATTCCCCTCCTTTAGAGTAAGGAGGAAAATAGCATTTGTTAACTTCTGCTAAGTGCTAGGCGTAGCCCCCTCCAACCACCCTGTGAGAGAGGTGTTATCTCCCCATTTCACAGAAGAGAAGAATGGAGCTCAGACTGTTTGAATAACTTCCTCAACTTCTCCCAGCAAGTAACAACAAAAAATAAGAGCTAACACGTATGAGTGTTCACCATGTGCCAGACACTCTGTCAAGACCTACATTAGCTCATATAATCCCCCAACAACATCATGACGTGGGAATTATCGTCTCCATTTTCAAGATGAGGAAACAGATTCAGAAATTAAACAATTTGTTCAGGGGAACTCTAACAATAAGTGACCCACCTGGGTCGGCCTGATGCCACAATCCCTGCTTCTAATTACCAGGCTACATTGCATCCCAGTGATGACATTTGAGTCTGCACCACACTTCCTATAAGCCACTCCAACATCAAGGCTTCCAGATGACAAGGGACTGTCCCTTTCCTCTCCTCACCACTGGGCACCTGTGATTTGGCCATGGTGGAGGAAAGATGACAGAAGGACAGATGCATAGAAACTGTCCTTTCTCAGGCACCTGGCTGGTTCAGTTGGTAGAGCACGCAACTCTTGATCTCAGGGTTATGAGTTCAAGCCCCATGTTGGGTGTAGAGATTATTTAAAAATAAAATCTTAAAAAAAAAAAAAAAGAAGCTGTCTTTATCCCCCTCTGGCCTCTTCTGAATGCAAGCAGCCTGTTGAGAAGAGATGCCCCCACTGCTGTTCTGTTAAAGGAGAGAGTATGGAGGGAAGAGAATGGAGACCCAGGATCCTTGATTCCAAGATTATCAGGCCAAAAGGGACCTTGCAGATCGGCCAGTGCTCTCCCAGACCCCAAATATGACACTTTGACACCAGCCATTTTCTACACTCAGATTGCAAACCTCCAGCAACAGGGAGCTTATAGCTTCTGAAAACCTTGCCCATCCCCTGATAGTTGGGATTGTTAGAAAGTTCTTTCTTCCATTGAATTCAAGCTGATCTCTATAGCCTTTAACCACTTGTCTTTAGAACAAGTCCCCTCCCTCTTCTGCAAAGACTCTAGGATCAAGCTTTCTGTTCAAACCCCAGTACCACCCTTCCCCGGTTGTGTGACCTTGGACAAATTTGTTAGGGGCTCAATGCCTTAATTTTGGTAGATGTCCCACTGTTCCTCTGGAAGCTAGCCTAAAGCCAGATTTACCCAGCTTGATCCTCAACCTCTTTCCATTGTCTGTGCATTACTTTGTACAATGCTTTTGCAACCACAAAGTGCTTTCCCATGACTCTGGAAAACAGGGTTGCTGCAAAAGGAGGGAGGCAAGATGGGTATGTGGTTATCTCAGTTTTGTAGATGGGGCAGGTCTCTACCCCCAATTCCAGACTTACCTCCAAACTTATACTCCTGACTCCTGCCAGTGAGCCTTCTGGGGCCTCCATACCCTTGCTCTCCCTTTCTTTCTGGTGTTTTTCCATGTTTACCCCTCTGCCCAAAGCACCATTTCCCTTACTTCACTTTTCCTTTACGTATTCATTCTTTAGGCTCCAACATAGACATCATTCATTCAGGGATCTCTTTGCCTCTACCCACTCACTAATCTACCACCCCTCTCACTTGTTCTTATAGTACCCTATACTTCTTTTTAATTTTTTTTAAGATTTTATTTATTTATTTGACAGAGAGAGAGAGAGCACAAGCGGGGGGGGGGGGGGGGGGGGGGGGGG
>NW_022589705.1:81555963-81632054 GCF_004348235.1 Phoca vitulina
GGGGGGGGGGGGGGGGGGAGTGGCAGGCAGAGGGAGAGGGAGAAGCAGGCTTCCCACTAAGCAGAGAGCCTGAGGACCACGTGGGGCTCAATCCCAGGACCCTGGGATCATGACGTGAGCCGAAGGCAGACGCTTAGTCTACTAAGCTCCCCAGGCACCCCAATACACCATACTTCTACAACAGAGTATCTTCCCCACTTTGTTATATTTGGCTATTTGTCTTTCTCTCCCATTGGCTACCGTAATGTAACACCATAGTCAGGGACTATGTCTTGTTCATTGTGTGCCCAGCACACAGCACAAAGCTTGGAAAAGAGTAATTGTTCATTAAGTGTTTGTTGAATGAATAAATGAATGACTTGTTCAGGATTCCATGGCTAATAATGGCCAGGAGTAGAATCCAGGTTTCATTTCTAAGTCCAGAATTCCTTTTACCATCTTCTGAATCTAACCTAATTCCTACCCTTAACCCCGACTGTCAGCCCCTGTCCCCACTTAATTCCTTAGAATCTTAGATTGTTTATTTGGAAGAAATGTTAGAGCTCATCTGATTCAACCTCTTCATTTTATATATAAGAAAACCATAAAAAAAAAAAAAAAAAGAAAGAAAAAGAAAACCATAGAGGTTAAGAAGTTTGCCCAAGGCCACATAACAAATTGTGGCTGTCCTCCTGACCACCAGAGTGGTGCTTTCCCAGAGCTCACCAATGAGTTCATGGACTGCCCGGGGCTTTGTCTTGGGGGTGGGAGTAGTTGCAAGTAATTCCGTCCGAGTCCCTGCTTTTATGCTCTCTCGCTGCTCAAAAGTCCAGATACCAGAGTTTTCTCTGAGACACCTCACAGGCGGAAGTTTCAGGCAAGACAGGATGGAGGGGGGACGTATGTGTTGTGGGGAGGAGTGGGTCATGGAGCCCAGGATGCAGACATGAAAACCAGGCTGTGCGGCACAGCCCTATGTTGTGGGGTCCCTCGAGGCCCCCACTGTGGCAACACCACTCCCTCTGCCCCTGATGCTGACCTTTGGGGCCAGAGATCAATAACCTGGGACTTTGGCTTCAACCTCCTTTAGCCCTCCAGTGACCACAGGCCTCTCAGAAGAGCTAGCAGGACTCAGGGTCATTAAGTAACTGTCACTCTTCCCCAGTCACTGCTGGGGGAGGGGCCAGGAATGGGAACCATTACGGAGAGACATAGGTATGGTTGGTTCTCCTCCCCATCAGAGGAGTGACTTCTATCTGTTCTTGACGGCTGCCCTTTCCCCAAGATTAACTCCTGCCCTCTCTGTCCTGCCCCCCACATCCTCAGCACTGAGCCTCCACTCCCCTCACAGAACCCCCAACCTCTTCTCTGAGCCTCCATCCTGTTTGCTGAGCTCCATCCCTCTCTCATTGAAACCCCGTATTTCTCTTAGCCTAATCTCCTATGACTCCCCCACCACACACAGATTGTGCTGTATAATCTGGAGATGTTTCACACTTTCTCAGTCAAGGCAGTAGACAGGAATTCCTCATCCATCATTTTTAAAATATCTCATCCCAGGTATCTTCTCATCCCCCCGCTTCTCCCCAAGAGCAAATTCACTCTTCTGGCCCTAACATTAACAAGATCGAGTTTCAGAAACACACTCACCCACCCCGGCCCCATCCCCCCAACTTTCCATGATCCCTGCCCACCATTCCTTCCCCACATCCACCCCAATGCCCTAGCCAATCACTCCTGATTGATTGATTAAGGAGGAGGAGGAGGAAAGGGGATCGATGGAAGAATCTGGGACTATTCTTATTCAAAGCTAAAGGCCCAGGGGGGAGGGATATTAATTGTGGGGAGGATCAGAGATCGTCACTATGGAGCTGGGAGAAGGGTGAGGTGGTTGGCAGCCGTGGGGAGGATGGGTGCAGGGCTCAGACTATTCCCTGAAGGTTGGGAGCAGAGTTGGGGTGGAACTCACAGAAGTTAGAAGGCATAAACCTGTAGGAGTCATCAATGAGGTTAGAGTCCCCAGGACTACTCCTCTGGTGAGAAATTTACCACCCCATCATTCTTCCCCAAAGGAGTCCTGGGTCCCTGGTACGCTTGTGTCCAGCAGGGGGCGCTCTGCCTCCACATTTCCCCTTTATTCACCCACCAGAACCAAGTTCCTTTGTTCATTCATTCATTCAAAAATACTAAGCCCCCACCGTGTACCAGGCACTGTACACCAGACGTTATGCCACTGGATTGCAAAAATGCAGGCACGAAGAGACAGACAAACAAGGTCCCAGACTTCGTGGTGCTAGCAGGATAGAATTACAGTGAATAAATAATTATAGTGATTTAATTTAAGGGAAAGGTGAACAGGAAAGCTTTTCTGTGAAACTGACTTTTAAACTGAGATTTAACAGATGCCTAAATCTTGACCAGGTGACAATGTGGAAAAGAGGTTTAGATGGGGTGTGTAGGGGGTGCGTTTCAGGCAGAGAGAACAATGTGCAAAGACCCTGAGGCAGGAAAGATCAGGACCCCTTCAGAGGAAAGGAAAGAGGCCTGCATGGTGGCTGCATTCAGCTTTGGTCAGAGGTTTAACCCTTTGTATCGTGGAACACACAGGGCTGGAGCCCTCAGCTTTCCAAGGCTCAATTTTCTTGATAATTGCTTCTTTTTTTTTTTTTTTTTTTTTTGAGAAAGGGAGGAGGGAGAACCAGCAGGTCTAGAGTAACTAAGTTGGAAGAGAGAATTCCTGTTCATCGCCTTCCTAAGCTCAAAACTTTTTGTCCAGAAGGAGTGGAACAGAAGTAGATTCAGTTTTAGTAGATTTAGAAGTAAATTGAAGCTCAGGGCCCCTCCCACAGCTTTGGGGGAGCCAAGTCATGTGCTCATGTATTTTTATAAAATGTGCACAAATGAGGGGCGCCTGGGTGGCTCAGTCTGTTAAGCATCTGCCTTCAGCGGGGGTCGTGGTTCCAGGGTCCTGGGATGGTGCCCCACATCAGGCTCTCTGCTTGGCAGGGAGCCTGCTTCTCCCTCTCCCTCTGCTGCTCCCCCTGCTTGTGTTCCCTCTGTCTCTCTGTCAACTAACTAACTAAATAAAAATCTTTAAAAATAAAAAAAGTGCACAAATGAGATATTTTAATCACAGTTGGGAATCTGAAATGTGAAATACCAGCAGCTACTCTGTTAAAAAGTAGTATAGAGGTGTGCCAGACAGTTAAAATTAGTACAAATGTTTTATGGCATTTGTGGTATTTTTCAGCTTTTAAATGATATGATTTATCATGACTTTTTTTCTCATTCTAAATAAATATTCACTAGGGGTATCTTGTTTTCCTTTGTTTAAAGAGGACCTCCTAAATTGAAAAAGCTCTCAGCCCAGTAGACCTGGATCTGCCTGAGTGGGACTCCAGAGCCCCGTGTTCTGGCTCCTGATCTTAACTGGCCCCTGAACCCTTCCTCTCCCTTTGCTCAGTCTCTCCTAGCCCTGTGGTCTACACCTCCAGGATGGATGGCTCGTGGGTAATGAGAATGCCAAGGGAATAGAGCAGCCCTTTGGTTCCTGGGCAGAAGCATGTTGAGGGCTACACAGTGTTGGACCGCCCCTCGCCCCTCCTGAACTGGCCCCCAGAAGAGAAGCCTTCTCCAACTATCCAAGGTCTTTAGGCTAACATGAGAGTCTGTGGGAGTGCTGCTATCTGTCCCTTCATTAGTTCCTTCCCTCATCCTGTTGACCCAGCCAGCAGCTTTAAGGGGCCCTGTTGGCTTTGATGTCTACTTCACAGGTGTATGTTAGTCCTGAGTCAGAGGCGGCTCAGATAGATCTATTTTCAGGTTGTGCTGCAGACAAAGGGGGCCCAGTCCACTCACTGGAGTTGCATAGGTATTTTGGGATGGGGGGGAGGGAGGTGAGAGTGGTTTGAATGATGTGATTTCTTAGGCTCTGAGCGAGGGGCGCATCGCCATCAGGGACTGGGTGATACTGATCCTTCAGACCCACATGGAAGAGCCCTGGACCTGAACCTTGGAGATCTGGGTTCAAATCCTGTTTCACCACAAATTTAACAGCCCGGGGAAGGACGCTCAGTTCTCTAAACCCTTATACCCACATTTGTAAAATAAGTATGCTAAGACCTTCTTTTTCAACTTCTACATGAAGAGCCAATGAGATCACTGAGGGTCAAATGTTTTAACTTTTTATTTTGAGAGCATTCCAGATTTATAGAAAAGTTGCAAGAAGAATAAAACAAGTCCTATCTCCCCTTTACCCAGATTCTCCAAATATTAAAAATCTACTTCATTTGTTATTTCCTCTCCTCTCCCACTTCCTCTGCACTCAACTATTTCAGAGTAAATTGCTGACCTCGTGCGCTTTATCCTAAATACTTCAGGGTGTGTTTCCTAAAAATGCAGGGACATTCACAGACATAATCATAATACAATTACCAAAGTCAAGGTGCTATAATGCAATCTACAGACCTTACTTGAGTTTTTTTTTCAATTTTCCTACCAAGGTTCTAACAATGTCATTTCTTGTCTAGAAGCAAACCAGAATTTAATTTCCATTAAATTCTCACACCTCTATCTCTTTAATCTGGGATAATTCTTTGTATTTTTTTGTTTCTTATGACCTGGCCTTTTAAAGTTTATTTTTACACCCCGAGTGGGGCTCGAATTCACTGAGCCTGAGATCAAGAGTCGCAGGCTCCACCAACTGAGCCAGCCAGGTGTCCCTCATGACCTGACACTTTAAAAAATAATAAGCCAGTTCTTTTGTTGAATAAATATCCTTCAATCTGGGTTTGTCTGATGTCCCCTCATGATTAGATTCAAATTTTGCATTTCTGGCAGGCATACCACAGAAAAGATACTTCTCTCTCAGTACATCGTATCAGGAAGGAAATGATATTTATTTGAACCATTATGTGTTGAGTTTGAATTGCTTGGTTGAGGTGCCAGGTTTCCCTACTGCAAAGTGCTTATTTTTTCCCTACAATAATTGTATAGGGACATATGCCAAGATGACATAAATATCTTGTTTCTCACAAACTTTCACCCAGTAGTTTTAGCATTGGTTGGATGCTGAATAGGTTTTTTAAATTTTATTTTTATTTTTTTTGTGATGGTTACCAAATGGTGATTTTCTAATTACATAATCTCTGCATTAGAAGAGATTTGCCTTTTCCATTTGTTTACTCATTTATTTATATCAGAATGGACTCATGGATTCCCATTGTTTCAATAGACTATAATGCATTCCTATCATTCATTTTGATGCTTAAATTGTCCTCAGTTGGGCCAGTGGATGCTGGTGCTTAGGTCCTGTGTCCTCATCTTTCTTTGAGCACTTCCTTGCTTTCCGGCACTTCCAGCTGTTCCAGGCTTACCTACACTTTCCCAGCCCAGGGCTGAGATCAGCTATCTCTTCAAGGAACTGAGTGTTTTATAAACTAAAACTGATAGGCAGGAGCTGTAGTCCTATTCATTTAGGACATTAAGTTTATAGAACCCAATATCTCAAATTTCTTAAAAAGCCTTTGACCTTAGAAAAGAGCTGAGGTGGTTTGTTTTGTTTTGTTTTGTTTTAAGATTTTATTTGTCAGAGAGAGCACAAGCAGGGGGAGCGGCAGGCAGAAGGAGAAGCAGGCTCCCCGCTGAGCAAGGAGCTCCCTGCCGAGCAAGGAGCTCCCTGCTGATCAGGGACCCAATGTGGGACTCCATCCCAGGACCCTGGGATCATGACCTGAGCCTAAGGCAGACGCTTAACGACTGAGCCACCCAGGCGCCCCACCAGGCGACATTTCTTAAAAACAGCCTCCTTCACTCAGCCTCTGGGGGTTTCCTGGAAATAGGGTGGTGCTGAGTCTGCTTCAAAGTGGCCAGGGGTTATTTTGGAAGGTGACACCTTCCCCCTGTCTACCACAGCCCCCTTCCAAAGCCTCCACACCTTCCCTCACCCACAGCTGCTCTGACAGCTGACAGGGGGAACCACAAGCACAGAAGCTGAGTCAGTCTGCTCAGGAAGGCCACAGGCAGAGAGGGGGTGGGGAGCTAAGTCCCTGCTTGGCATGCCCAAGTGGGCACAAGGTGGGAGTGCAGGACCAGCGGGCTCTGATGCCACAAAAGCAGTCACATGGCCATAGAGTCCTCTGCCCAGGAGTCTGTCTCTGCGGGGCGCCGAGCAGCAGATCCCTGGAGACAGGCATGAGCCTCTCTGCACCCATTTTAAGGTATGGAAACTGAAGAAATGACTTGAAAAAGCTCCCAGAACAAGTCAGTGACAGAATTAGGCTAGCACCCAGATTTCCCACTCTGTCCTATATCTTCTTTTCACAATCCCAGTGATCCTTGGTTAGGAATCCATGGAATACAGAATTTTCTAAAATGTTTGTTTGTTTGTTTTCTAAAATGTTTTTTGATACTTCATGTGGTATTCTAAAATATAATCAAGGCTAGTGATATTTTTTTCCCTTTTAAAATTTATTGGAAAAACATGTCCGTAATAAAAACGAAACACATTTCTATGATTGATCTTGCTGTGACATAATCCTTGCCTTTAATAAGTGGTACGCCACGCCCAAGCATTGTGCATGCCCCAACTGTAATGGCAGAAATCCCTCACCACACTCTCTCCAAGGCCCTGCTTCCCATGGCTTGGCCCCAGGCAGTGACTGAGCAGGCAAGGACTGAAAGCCAGGGCCATCTTGGGAGACGAGGGAGTCCTCCGATGGGCAACTTTGGATTGAGGACACCCACTTGACTCTGCTGAAACTTCCTTAAAATTGCACCACAGTCTAAGACTTCTCCTGCCCAACCTTCCTTGCTTCCTTCCTCTGTCCTCCATCCGGGTCTCACCGGTGCCATCTTCAGCCAGCTTCCTCCAGCTCCTTACCCGTTTTCTCTTGCAAGTCTTTCCCCCAATAAATCTATCCCACATTTAATCCCCTCTTGACATTTGTTTCCAGGAAGACCTGAACTAACACATCACTAACACGTCAAGAATTCCTACAAGCTTCATGAACTATTCCCCGATGCAGAAACACATTGTTTCATTTCAACAAATATTTCTTCACTTTCATCTTAATGCATTCTCCAGCCACGTACTGAATTGCATTTAAGATATTTGGTCATTTTACTGTGTCTTGCAACCAGTCTTATAGTTTCAGTGACTGTGGTAATCCATGCTTACTGTCTATTCAAAATAGGGATACATTTTTTTTATCATTTTTTAAAAAGATTTTATTTATTTATATTAGAGAGAGAGAGAGCGAGCACGAGCACAGGGGAGGGGCAGAGGGAGAGGGAGAAGCAGAAGCAGACTCCCTGCTGAGCAGGGAGCCCTACTCTGGACTCCATCCCAGGACTGTGGGATCATGACCTGAGCCGATTAACCAACTGAGCCACCCAGGTGCCCCCATTTTTTATCATTTCTTGTAACAGTTAATTTTTGACACCTGTTGTTTTGTGAGAGACTGGGATATCTCCTTTAATCTGGAGGTTGTGACCTCCTGGTAGTGTTCTAATATATTACTTTATGAGTGTTCCATGGGAAATGAGTTTGTGAAGAACTGGCCCAGACCCATCTGGAACATGTATACCTTCTCAGTTCCTGACACTGCTCAGGGCAATGGGCTTTAGCTTCTTCTGGCTGAGGGCAGGCAGAGTCCGGCATTGCCATAATCCCCAGGGAACAAGTCTTCCAGAATCTGTGCCTGCCCATCCTGTGTGGAAAAGAGGACCCTCAGTTTTGTCAGCTACCTTGTGTTGACCTCTTTGGTTCTCTTTGATGTGTTAAGAATGACCAAATCTAGGGGCGCATGGGTGGCTCAGATGGTTAAGCGTCTGCCTTAGGCTCAGGTCATGATCCCAGGGTCCTCGGATTGAGCCCCACGTCCAGCTCCTGGCTCAGTGGGGAGCCTGCTTCTCCCTTTCCCTCTGCCTCTCCCCCTGCTCATGCTCTCTCTCTCTATCTCTATGTCTGAAATGAATAAATAAAATCTTTTAAAAATAAAAAATAAAATAAAATAAAGTAAATAGAAATCTTTAAAAAAAATTTAAAAAAAAGAAAAGAATGACCAGATCTAGAGGTGATAATACCATTGGATGCCTTGGGGTTTTGATCAAGATGAGTTGCTTTTGGTTTTTTTTTATTTTTGTTTTGTTTTTTTAAGTAGGCTCCACGCCCAGTGTGGGGCTTGAACTTATGACCCTGAGATCAAGAGTCACATGCTCTTCTGACTGAGCCAGCCAGGCTCCGAGGAGAATATTTTTGAGTTAACTCAAAAGTTTCGTTTGCTTGCTTGTTTGTTTTTTAGAGAGACAGTTCGTACTGGAGCAGGGTAGGGGGAGGGACAGAGGGAGAGGGAGAGAGAATATCAAGCAGGCTCCATGCCCAGCGCGAGCCCAACATGGGGCTCAATCTCACAACCCTGAGATCATGACCTGAGCTGAAATCAAGAGTCAGACGCTTAACTGACTGAGCCACCCAGGTGCACCTCAAAAGATTTTTACTGTGAATGGTGTCTTTAAATTTCTCTCATATATTTTCCAAGGTGTTTTCACAAATTGCTCATTTAGTTCTTAAAAAGACTGTGATTCTTAGAGTATAGGCTCTGGAGTTAGACCTGGCTTCAAATTCTAGCTTGTTATGTAAACTTGGGCCAATCATTTAAAACCTCTGAACCTTATTTGCTTTTCCAAGGAATAGAGATGCCATCTCCTCTGGCAGGATGAGGTGAGGTCATGTACATGAGTTGTGGGCGGGGCAGGGCTGCCTCAACAAGGCTTCACAGGCTAAACCAGGGGGTCTGGGAAGCCACTGAACATTGAGTCGTTAGTGACACAGAGAGCTGGCCTTCTCTGACGTGGATGGGCAGAAGTAAAGCTCCCTGCTCTGTACTCCCTCAACACTTTCTCTGTCTCATAAAGCTCTTCATTATTATCCCTTATTGTGGTCTTTTCTACCCAGATGGGGAGATTTGGGGCGGCCAGAAGGTGTGGAGTCTACTGAGGTTCAGACATAGTGGGCTGACATGAGTCCAGGGAGCCTTTGTGTACAAGGACTGCCCCCAGGAGGATGAAATGGCCAAGACACTGAGCCACTGGGTCTGATAGGCCAGCAAGCCTACTTGTCGGAGCTGAAGGAGCTGCTACCATGAGGGGCTCTGATATATCAGAGAACAAGCGGTGCCGTGTTGGCTCCCCTTTGTTGACAGAGGGGCACCCAAGTATGAGAGGGATATTCTCCCCATTACTGAGAGCACAACATAGCTTTGGTATGGTAGGCATGAATTGTTGGCTCAGCGATTGGGGAGCCCCAGGAGACAGTGTCCTTGGCTTCCCATGGAGATAACTGGTGGCATCCCTCAGGTGGCATGTTTGGGAGCCCACAAGGCCATCCCCAAAACTTCTCAGAAATAATCCCCCTAACAGTTTCCATTCATCCAGCCTTTTTTCTGGGCAAGGGGCTGGGCTAGGCACTTTCCATGCACAGCCTGCTACAACCTTCATAACAACCCCAAGACTTGGATCTGTTACCAGTCCTGTTTTGTAGGTAACTAAAGCTAAGACATGCAGAGAACTTGCTCAAGGTGCAAGCTAGTGCGGCAGACATGTGATTTGAACTCAGTCTGGTTGACTTGGCTTGGGCTATTGACCAAAATACTGAAATACCAAATAGCCTTGGGCTATTAACCAAAATACTGAATTACCTACCCTGAGGAGAAATAGCTGAGGGAGGTTTCAAGGTTGGGTTGTGGTGCCTTGCTCACCTCGCTGGGCTATTGTGAGATTAACAGGCTATGGGCATGAAAGCATTTGTTTTTTTTTTTTTTTAATATTTTATTTATTTGGCAGAGAGAGACACAGTGAGAGAGGGAACACAAGCAGGGGGAGTGGGAGAGGGAGAAGCAGGCTTCCCGCCGAGCAGGGAGCCCGATGTGGGGCTCGATCCCAGGACCCTGGGATCATGACCTGAGCCGAGGCAGACGCTTAACGACTGAGCCACCCAGGCGCCCCAGGCATGAAAGCATTTGTAAGGGGTCAAGGCCTAGAAGAGATTATTGTGTCCCTTGAAAGAAGAGCAAGATATGAACGAACCCAGAAGAGCTAAGCTCTCCTCCCTCCAGGCCTCTGCCTAGAACTCTTCCTCCTCTTTGCCTGCTTCATTTATTCATTCAACATAAATTGATTGAGATTCACACCAGAAAAAAAAAAAAAAAGCCTCAAATCTTGACCCTGGGCCCTGAGCAGACACTGTTGCAAAAATGGCTGACCTCTTCACTTTTATCTTCCAAATTTTGCCCAAATGTATGTAGAGCAGAACCATATTCACACACGCAGGGTCCTAGCTGCAAGGGAGTCTGGGAAATGTAGTTTTTTTTTTTTCATGTTCTACCTGTGTCCACCTGTGCAGTACAGGAAGGCACGCTAGGAGGAAGCAAGGGCTTCGCCACCATTTCCACCACCATTTCTGCCAGTGCAGAGTTTGTGCATTGAATTATTTTGTCCAGGGCCTGCTCTTGCTCACATAGCCTTAGACTGATGGTGTGGGGATGCTGACATGCAGGTTTTAATGGAGACTCCATCGAGGACTCATTTCTTGGAGCTGCCATTCCCGCAGGAGGCATTTATGGGAAACTCTGAGAAGATGTCTCAATGTCAGGAAAACAAGAATATACTCATTTTTTCTCTTTTTCTTAACAGCTCTAAGATATAATACATTTTGCAATTCATCCATTTAAAGTGTGCAATTCGGTGGTTTTTAGTATATCCACAGAGTTGTGCCACCACCACAATCTATTTTAGAATATCTTCATCACTGAAAGTAGACTCTCCCCATTTGCCCCCAAAGCCCCCTGCCCTAGGCAACGACTAATCTACTTTCTGTCTCCTCAGATTTGCTTGTTCTAGACATTTCACATAGTGGGATTGTATGTCAGCTTTGTGACTGGCTTCTTTCTTTCATTTAACATAATGTTTTCAGTGTTCGTATTGTAGCATTTCCATGAAGGAAATAGTTAATTCCTTTTTATGGACGAAGAATATCCCGTTGTATGAATATACCACATTTTGTTTATCTGTTCATCAATTCATGGATGTTTGGGTTGTTTCTACTTCTTAGTTTTACAACTAATGCTGCTATGAAAATTTGTGTATAAGTTGTTGTATGGACATATGTTTTCAATTCTCTTAGGTGTATATGTCTAAGTAGAAATGCTGGGTCATATGGTAACTGTTTAACTTTATGAAAAACACCAAATTGTTTTACACAGTGGCTGCACCATTTTGCATTCCCACCAGTAATGTATAAGGATTCTGATTTCTCCACATTGAGCCAACATTTGTCTTTTATTATATACTATATATCATATATTTTTAAATTTATTTTTTATTTTTTATCATTTTTAAAATTTTTAAATTAAAAAAACATTTTCTTTTCTTTCTTTCTTTTTTTTTTTTTTTTTTAAAGATTTTATCCATTGGGGCGCCTGGGTGGATAAAATGGATAAAATCTTTATTTATTTTATTTTTTTATTTTTTAAAGATTTTATTTACTTATTTGACAGAGAGAGACACAGCGAGAGAGGGAACACAAGCAGGGGGAGTGGGAGAGGGAGAAGCAGGCTTCCCACGGAGCAGGGAGACCCATGCAGGGCTCAATCCCAGGACCCTGGGATCATGCCCTGAGCCGAAGGCAGACGCTTAATGACTGAGCCACCCAGGCACCCCTATTTTTTTTATTATGTTATGTTAATCACCATACATTACATCATTAGTTTTTGATGTAGTGTTCCATGATTCATTGTTTGCGTATAACACCCTGTGCTCCATGCAGAACGTGCCCTCTTTATTACTCATCACCAGGCTAACTCATCCCCCCACCCCCTCCCCTCTAGAACCCTCAGTTTGTTTTTCAGAGTCCATAGTCTCTCATGGTTCGTCTCCCCCTCCGCTTCCCCCCCTTCATTCTTCCCCTCCTGCTATCTTCTTCTTCTTTTTTTTTTTTAACATATAATGTATTATTTGTTTCAGAGGTACAGGTCTGTGATTCAACAGTCTTACACAATTCACAGCGCTCACCATAGCACATACCCTCCCCAATGTCTATCACCCAGCCACCCCATCCCTCCCACCCCCCACCACTCTAGCAACCCTCAGTTTGTTTCCTGAGATTAAGAATTCCTCATATCAGTGAGGTCATATGATACATGTCTTTCTCTGATTGACTTATTTCGCTCAGCATAACACTCTCCAGTTCTATCCACATCGTTGCAAATGGCAAGATTTCATTCCTTTTGACAGCTACATAATATTCCATTGTATATATATACCACATCTTCTTTATCCATTCATCTGTCGATGGACATCTTGGCTCTTTCCACAGTTTGGCTATTGTGGACATTGCTGCTATAAACATCGGGGTCAGGCACCACTATTTTTATTTTTTAAAGATTTATTTATTTTAGAGAGAGAGAGAGACAGCACAAGCAAGAGGGGCAGAGGGAGAGGGAGAGAGAATCTCAAGCAGACTTCCCACTGAGCACAGAACCTGATACAGGGTTTGATCTCACGACCCCCAGATCACAATATGAGCTACAACCGAGAGTCGGACGCTCACCTGACTGCACCACCAGGAGCCCCTATATATGTATATATTTTAAAGTAATCTCTATACCCAATGTGGGGCTTGAGCTCACAACCCCGAGATCAAGAGTCAGATGCTCTACTGACTGAGCCAGCCATATATATATTTTTAATATATATATATATAAAAAAATATATATATATATAATTTTATATATATATATATGGCTGACGTAAAAAAAAATATATATATATATAAAATTATATATATATTTTTAAATTGCAACCATCCTGGGGCACCTGGGTGGCTCAGTCAGTTAAGCCTCTGACTCTTGATTTTGGCTCAGGTCATGATCCCAGGGTTGTAAGATCCTGCCCTGGCATCGGGCCCCCATGCTAGGTGTGGAGCCTGCTTGGGATTCTCTCTCTCTCTCTCTCTCTGCCCCTCTCCCTCTTTAAAAAAAAAAGGAGGGGGAGGCACCTGGGTGGTGCAGTCAGTTAAGTGTTGGACGCTTGGTTTTGGCTGGGGTTGTGGTCTCAGGGTCGTGAGATCAAGCCCTGGGTCGGGCTCCATGCTGAGTGCAGCGTTTACTTGAGATTCTCTCTCCCTTGCCCTCTGCCCCTCCCGCTCATGCTCTCTCTCTCTAAAATAAATAGATCTTTTTTTTTTAAAGATTTTTTTGTTAAGATTTTATTCATTTATTTGACAAAGAGACACAGCAAGAGAGGGAACACAAGCGGGGGAGCAGGAGTGAGAGAAGCAGGCTTCCTGCCAAACAGGGAGCCCGACGCGGGGCTCGATCCCAGGATCCTGGGATCATGACCTGAGCAGAAGGCAGACGCTTAACGACTGAGCCACCCAGGCACCCCTAAAGATTTTATTTATTTATTTGACAGAGAGAAATATAGCGAGAGAGGGAACACAAGCAGGGGGAGTGGGAGAGGGAGAAGCAAGCTTCCCGCTGAGCAGGGAGCCCGATGCGGGGCTCGATCCCTGGACACTGGGATCATGACACGAACCAAAGGCAGATGCTCAAGCAGCTGAACCACCAACTGCCTATTTTAGGCGCCCCTAAAATAAATAAATCTTTAAAAAAATTTACAATTTACAATTTACAATTCATCCTAGTGGGAGCGAAACAGTATTCATAGTGGTTTTGATTTGCTTTTCCCTAATGATGTATGATGTTGAACATTTCTTTACAGGCTTACTGGCCATTTGTATAACTTCTTTGGAGAAATGTCTGCATGAACATTTTTGCCCATTTTAGTTGGGTTATTTGTCCTTTCTTATTGAGTTATAAGAGTTATTGATGTATTCTGGATACAAATTCCTTATCAGATATATGATTTGAAACTATTTTTTCCCATTCTGTGGGTTGTCTTTTCACATCTTTAAACACAATAAAATTCTGGGACACCTGGGTGGTTCAGTCGGTTAAACGTCTGCCCTCAACTCAGGCCATGAACCCAGGTCCCGGATTGAGTCCCGTATCGGGCTCCCTGCTCAGCGGGGAGCCTGCTTCTCCCTCTCCCTCTGCTGCTCCCCCTGCTTGTGCTCTCTCTCTCTCTATCTCTCTGACAAATAAATAAATAAAATCTTAAAAAAATAAACACAAATAAAATTAACGTCACATAAAATTAGCCATTTAAAGTGAACAATTCACTGGCATTTAGCACATTCATAATGTGCAACCACCAATTGTATCTAGTTCCAAAACATTTCCATAACTCCAAAGTAAAATCTCTTACCCATTAGCAATTTCTCTCCATTCCCTCTTCCCCCTAGCCCCTGTCAATGACCAGTCAGCCATCTCTGTGGATTTATCTATTCTAGACATTCATATAAATGGAATCATAAAACATGTGACCTTTTGTGTCTGATTTCTTTCACCTAGCATAGTGTTTCGGAGATGTATTCACACTGTAGCATGTATCAGTACTTCATTCCTTTTAGTGCATGAATAATATTCCACCGTATATATATACAGCCATTTATTTATCCATTCATCGTTTTTTTTTTTTTAAGATTTTATTTATTTATTTGACAGAGAGAGACACAGCGACAGAGGGAACACAAGCAGGGGGAGTGGGAGAGGGAGAAGCAGGCTTCCCGCTGAGCAGGGAGCCCGATGCTGGGCTTGATCCCAGGACCCTGCGATCATGACCTGAGCCGAAGGCAGACGCCCAACGACTGAGCCACCCAGGCGCCCCTATCCATTCATCTGTTGATGGACATCTGAGCTCCTTTATTTTTTGCTACTGTAAATAGTAGGTAAACTAGACTTTATAAAATTAAAAACTTTTGTGCTTCGAAGGATTCCACCAAGAAAGGAAAGAGTAGCTATAATAAAAAATGAAAGTAAAATAAGTGTTGGCAAAGTTGTTGAGAAATTGTAACACTCAGACATTGTCGGTGGGAACGCAAAATGGTGCAGCTGCTGTGGAAAACAGTTTGGTAGTTTCTCAAAAAGTTAAACAAAGAATTACTATATGACCCAGAAGTTCCCCTTCTAGGCATGTACCCCAAAGAACTGAAAACAGGTGTTCGAACAAGCACCTGTATATACATGTTCATAGGATCATCAGGATGGTTGTAATTTTTAAAAAATATATAATAAGGGGAACCTGGCTGGCTCAGTCCGTAGAGCATCTGTTTTCTCTACATTGTTGCCAACACTTGTCTTTCATTATATATATACATACATTTTTAAAAAGTAATCTCTATACCGAGTGTGGGGCTCAAACTCATGGACCTGAGATCAAGAATCGGATGGGGACATTAGTAATTCTTAACGTAAAAGATTTTTTTTTTTTTACCTTGAAAGATTTTGAGGAAGATTAAATGAGACGATTGTCAAGAGGCTTAGCACGTAGGAGTCACTCAGTAAATGTACCCCTTGCTTTTTTTCTGGCTGCACAGTATTTTGTTGCATGGATGCACATAGTTCCTCTTATAGTAGACATATAGGTGGAATTCAGTTGTTCCATTTCCTGCAAGGGTGCAAAGGACATCCATGTGCACGGTAGGTAGCGTTGCATAGTGGTTAAGAGTATATCAGCCCTAGTGGATTTGAATCCAGTGCGTGTGACCTTTTTTTTTTGCTTCCTATCCTCTTGGAATGGTTGAGATGAGAGGATGGGTGGGATGACCTCAGATGTTATTCGAAGACATCTCTTAATTTTGTCCTCAGGACTAGAAGGTCACAGGTGGGTACAGGGGAAGATGCAAGAGATGCAAGAGTCTTGAGGCCCCTTCTGCAGATGTGAAAGGTGGTGCACCCTATCTCAGGATCTCCCCGCCCTAGGGTGTGAAGCCAAAATGAACTCATTGCATTTGACAGACTGTCCACGGAGATGAGATAAGTGGGTGTAAGGCAGGGGGAAGGAGGTGTCAACCGCAGAGCAGAGTGAGGTGAGAGCATGGAGCTCCCCACCCTTAACCCTGTCCAGAGTCATAGCCCACGTTGCTGCTTAACCCTCTAAACCAATGACCGTCCCAGATCCCCTCCTGACCAGCATTCCTTACCTGCTGTCCTAAACTATTCATGCAACAGAGCTCCAGGACCCACGAACTGAGCCAGCCTGGAGCTCACCTGGCTGGCCTCAAGGTTGGAGGTGGCCATGGTTGTGGATTGACGCTTTTGAGGTGTTTAAAGAGCAAGTAAGGCATTTCCTGTGGTTCCATTGTTTCTCCCTCTTACTGCCTGAGCCAGCCCTACACCCCTGGCTCTACTTTGCTTCCCAAAGTAGAGTGTGCCTGTTCTACTAATAATAAGTCCTGAGACTTGCATCCCACTTTCTATTTCAGCAGCATCCAACAAGCCTGTTGGTTTCCAAGGTCTAGGTCATATTCCCATGGGCTATATTCCCAGCGACTAGTCCAATGCCTGAGACATAGTTCTCATAGTCCTGAAGGGAATCCAGACTCTACTGTACCTCACTTGTGGCTCTTTTTACCTCTTCAAGGTGCCCTTCTAGCAATTCTTCCTTGAGCTCTCCTTCCTCTCTGGGACATGGCATTCCCAACCTGGGTCATGTGATCTTGAGTCAATCACTTTCTTTCTCCGAGTTTCGGTTTTCTTGCCTGTAAAACAGGAATAAAAGCATTCATCTTGGAGGCTCATTGTGCTGATTGAGTTGAGCAAAACATGTCGAAATGCTTTGCAGGGTTCCTGGCACATGGTAAGCGCCCAAATGCCAAAAGCTATAATTACTGTGGTGTGAGGACTGGCGTGGGGGCAGGACAGCATTGGGTGAGTGCGGTGGTCTCCAACTAAGGGCTAAAGAATAAAACGGAATTTAGTTAATCTTTCCAAGTGTGGTGCTCAAATTCTGGTCTTCCAAAGTGAGCCAGGAACATTCATCACAACTTTAACACTATTAGGAAGCTGACTTGCAGATACTTGCCTAACTAAACAAAGATTGATGTACAATATTAATATTAACCCACATTTGTCAAGTGCTTGTTTTGGGCCAGGCACTGTTCTAAGAGCTTTACGTGAATTAACTTGAGGAATTCTCAAAAGAACCCTGTGAAGCAAGTACTATTATTATCCTCATTTGACAGAAGAGGAAAGAGGCACAGAGAGGTTAAGTGACTTGCCATAAGGTCACAAAGCTGGGATTAAGTCCAGCAGAGCAAATATTCTTAATCACTCCGCATACTACTTCCATATGGAGGTCTTTTCCAGTCTTCCATGGAACAGGGAAAAATTGGGAGTCCACAATACAGGAATGCCACATAGTTTATCCATCCCTGCAGAGGAATACTATGTAGTCAGGAAAAAGCAAGAGGCAGCTGTGTATGTTCTGCATGAAATGATGGCCACAATAGACTGTTGGATAGAGAGAGCTGCACAACAGTATTTGTATCGTATAATCCTATTATATAAAAAGAAAATGAAAACGTTCACTTACTTGTTTGTAGGTTCATACGTAAATGTCTGGAAGGATAAACACCAAACTATTCACACTGGCCATGGGGAAATTGTGAAGGAGGGGAGCTTCCATTTTTGTCTTTTTATTCTCTGCTGTTTGAAATGTTTACCATTGGTATGTTTTATTTTGTCATTAACAGAAAGAGGAAGAAAATAAGTGTGCATGAATCGGGAGCCTGACGAACTCTGTCCAGCCCTACAGCTCTTGTCAGAGTCCTCTCTGGTGTCTCCCACTGACCCTGGAATCATAGGCCCCAAATCCTATTTCCCCTCCACAAGCACTTCCCCAAACTCCCTCTGCTCCCTGAGGGCTCGGCCTGGCCTGGGTCTCTCATCTGGGTCCAGGCATCTACGCAGGTTCCCTGGCTAGGAGGCTGTCATCCTCTGCCTGTGCCACCCACCCCAGGGATGTCAGATGTGGTGACATCACAGTTGGGCTAATGACATCATAGTGGACCCGGAGGCTGACAGGACAGAAGACCTAGCAGGGCTCAGGAGATGGGAGCAAGGAAGGGATTGGCAGGTAGAGGCTGTTTAGGGCGGGAACTTGAGGGACTGTGTCCTCAGCCTGCCTCCCAGGACATCCCTAGCTGGGCCTTTCAGGGATTGGAGATCCAGAAATCTCCAAGACTGCTTCCCTTTTTGTTTCTAATCAAGAGGTTGTCCAGACTTTTTTGAGAGTTGGGAGCAGAGTGTGATGCCAGGAGGGGGTGGAGTTGGCAGGTGGGAGATGGAAGCCAACCGTGTGTGTGACTCCTCCTCGGGAGATGAGACTGGGGCCTTCTGTGGGTGCCCCCTTGTGATTCCAGCAAGGCGGTAGGGGAGGCAGGCTTGTGGCCTTGGAGGCTGGGAGGGCTCCAGCTTTGGGCGCATGGAGTTTGGGTGGATCAAGACTGCAAGGGGTGCTGCAAGCTCTTCCATGAATCTGGGAAAGGCAGGAAGCTGTTTGTACATGTAACTAACCACTCAGATCCTTGGCTCTTCCAGCCTGAATCCTGTTGCTTCATCTTCTGTTCTGGGCATATATTATGCAGGATTCTTTGTTTAAGCTATAGAAACCCTTTCAGGAGGATTTAGGAAAAGTAAGTCCATTTCGGGGTGCCTGGGTGGCTCAGTCGTTAAGCGTCTGCCTTCGGCTCAGGTCATGATCCCAGGGTCCTGGGATCAAGCCCCGAATCAGGCTCCCTCCTCCGCGGGAAGCCTGCTTCTCCCTCTCTCACTTCCCCTGCTTGTGTTCCCTCTCTCGCTATGTCTCTCTGTCAAATAAATAAAATCTTAAAAAAAAAAAAAAAGAAAGAAAAGAAAAGAAAGAAAAGTAAGTCTGTTTAAAAATTATTGAGGAAACTCCCAGAATGTCTGGAAAGGCTGCAGAGGCAGGCCTGGAGAACAGGCTGGATCAGGGGGAGCTGGGAGCCTACTACACGCCTCAGGACCAGCCCCGAGAGGATTCTGCCACCTCCTCTGAACCCTTTTCTCTCCTCTGCTGCCCTGGAAGCTGATGTGGCATCATGTGCAGAGTGGAGTCTCCACGGACCTGCCACTTCAGGGCCACTGACTTCTGATCCTGTCTGGATGGGGGTATCCAATTGGCCCAGTCGATGCCATATGTCTGCATCATGTGCTGGGATAGGGAGGTCGGAATTAAGTGTGTGGCCATTGTGGCTTTTATTTTTATTATTTTTTTAAAGATTTTTTTTTTTTTTTTTTGGCTTTTATAGTGGGAGGTGCCTTCTGCCTCCCTCTAGACTCATGTGGGGGGAAGCTCCACAAGCTGGGCATCCAGAAAACCCAACAGATGGCTACACAGGAAACAAAAATGAGTAGACAGGGGTCCCTGTCCTTGAGACACTTCCAGACATGCAGGAGTCAGTTATGTGGGAAGATAATAATGATAGGAAGTGAAGGCGGCCACAGTGGAGGTGATCAGCAGCCAGGGGTGGGGCTGGCAGAGAAACACCGATAACATGGCCCCGGCCCCTGTCGGAGAGTCCAAGATGGCCCCGTGTGCTCCAGGCCACCTAGATGGAATAGCTGGGTGGAGTTTGATGACTAGTTGGGGCTGTCACACTGGGCCAGACACTGTGTGACACAGACGCACACCGACTGGGCAGAATTCGAGTCTCCAGAAATGATGAACCTTTTCTTGCTCACAGAAGTAATGAAATTGCTTGGCCTAAAAAGCTGCTTCCTGGCTAATGGAGCTTCTCTTTTGATATCTCGTCATGCCCTACAAGCATTTTGCAATGTCCTTGAAGTACCTCTTGTCCCTGCTGGGGCCTCAACGCTGTATCTGGATTAGAGAAAGGGATTCTCGGGATAGGCAGACCAGAGTTGGGACGAGAAAGAGGAAGGTGTATTTGCTGCCCCGTGGGCTTCTGCTCTGTGAGACCAGGTTCCTACTCTCTTCTCTGCTTCACCCCATGTCCTTCTGTGTTGCCTGCTCTGTGTCTGTGCCCGTTCCTGTCCCCGCATCACCATCACTGTCTTTGCTGTCATCATCCCTGCCTGTCTCTATCTCAGCTGGGCCCCCATTTCCAGAGGGACCCCAGCTCCAGCCTTTCAGCCCTGCTCTGTCCCTCTTGGACTCAGCCATCTGGGTTCTCTGAGAACCAGACACAGCAACCCCCACCCCACCCCACCTCCACACACTGACATTCCAGTAGCCCTGGTTCATGGTGGTCCGAAATCAGCACATTGTCCTGTGGAGTTGTCACAGGTGGGTTAGGGCTGGTGGGCGGCTCCCTCTCATCAGGTCTTGCAGGGCTCCCTGCCTGCCTGTCTATCCCCTTCTTCCTATTTGAAGTAGCAACTTCAAATGTAACACCTTCCTGTCATCTCTCACACTCACAGGGGCCCCAGCCACAGCAGCTGCCAGCCTGCCCACCTCTTTGCATCCTCCAGAGGGAAGCTGTGCAGAGCCAGGTGAAGAGCCTCATGCAGGCAGGTGAAGGGCCTCTGCTGGGCAGGGCTGGGAGGAGTCAGAGAAGAGAAAAAGGAGACCGGGTTTTGCAAGGCCAAGATGCTCCAGTGAATGTGCTAGGGCCCCAGGGGCGCTTGAGAAGGAGAGACGCATGGCTCCTGAGAATGGGAAGGAACCTTGGGGCACTTGGTTGAGCTGAGGTGGTCCCTGTGTTGTGCGGCTTTCAGTGAAAGAAGGTGGAGAAGCGGGGTGCTAACTAAGCAGACAGCAGAGGAATCAGGGCATCTTCCCGTCAGGCAAGTCAGGGGACCCGGAGGGTTCTTGGCCTACTCTCTCAGACTGTCCCTGGTGAGGGAGCTGAGCCTGGGTAGTCTGGGAGGCAGGACCCTAGGGCTTTCTCAGCTGCCCAGAAAAGCTGTGTGGATGATCGAGGGTGCAGGGGCACCCCTTGATGGGTGGGCTGTGGTTGGCAGAGTCAAGGAGGCAGAAGTCCCTCCCAGCATGGAAGGGAGCGGCTTCTCAATTCCTGGTGTCCTCCAGGAAATTTGGAATGTTCCTTCAGGTCTCTGAGTTCACTTAGAAGTAACCTCCATGAGGACCTTCCTCTCTCTCCTCTTCCCTAGGGATGACTGTCTCCATTCAATCCTCTTCTGGCACCTACCCAGAGAGCGTCACTGGCCTCTAAATGTCAGTACTGAGTCCTTATACATCAGCCTGTCCAGCCCTCGTGTTTTGCAGATAGGGAAACTGAGGCCAGGAGGGGCAGTGACTGCCTCAAGGTCACATGATGGTTTAGTGGAAGGGCCAGCTCTAGAAGCCAGGCTCCTATTTGGAGGTCCTTCACTGCTCACCGGTGACTGACCTGTCTTCCCAGGTAGTAGGGGCATGAAGGGGGAATCTGCTCCAGACTTGAATTGTTGCCACAAGGCTAAGGCTCTGAGGAGTACAGGGGGCTCTCTGTCCTGCAGCCTGGACTTCCAGCTCTGCCAAGGCGACCAGGTAAGGAGGGATCCCAGCCCCATCTTTGAGGTCAGCCCGATTATGGAAGGGAGAGGACGTCAGGATGAAGTGGAGGAAAATATTTAGGGACCAGATTCCCATTGTCCCCTGGTCCTGAGCATCCCTATCCCACCCAGCACTTTGTGGGGATGTGCCCTTGAGGTGCCAGAGACCCTCTCTCATGCCCCAGGGGTCAAAGTCCTCCTGTGGGGCATCAGAAGGGATAGGGCCTGTAGGACGCCTTGGCTCAATGACCATGGCCTGGGCCTTAGCGGGAGCGGAACCCAGGGCTATCTTGGGGGGCTTATAGTCTTTGATGAGGATTTTCTACGAGTTCATCTTGGCTCCATTCAAAACACAGTTGATGGTCTGAGACCCAGTGGGACCAGGGCAGTCAGGAAGGGAGGGTGGGTGAGGGGTTCTGGAGGGTAGGAGGAGGGCAATCCTGGGATGGGCATGAAAGTTCCTGAGGAAAGAAATTTGTGGCTGAGGGATGGGGAAGCCATTTGAGTGGCAGACGTGGAGGGCGGCTCTTAGCTTCTCCTCTCCTTTTGAAAATCAAACTGGAGCTAGGACCAACCCAGGGACGCAGGTGCCCCAGCCTCCCACCCCCAAGCCCCTTGCCTCCTGCCCTCCAGGTCTTCTCAGCTTGGACGCCACTCTCCGACACAGTCGACGCCCGTGGCTCATCCTGTCCCAGCTGGCTGCACCCCTTGCCCCTGGCACCAGCCAGGTCTGCCTCGCTGACCTGTCCCCAGGGCCTCGGCCTATATCTGCGCACCCTGCAGCCGACACCACTGAGCACAGCCCCGCAGAGTCTCAGATGCGATGTCTTGAGCACAAGTAAGCCCAGGGCAGAGGGCTGCACCTGGACAGAGGCCGGAGGCGGGAGAGGACTCTTAGGTTCCAGGACAGGAAAGGGAGGGGACCAGTGCCACCGGTGAGAACAGAGCCTCACATTTTGGCCTGGAGTCCGGGCCTTGGTCCGGGGTGGGTGGGTGGGTGGGGTTTCAGGGCGAGCCCTGAGCCACAGGAGGTGGACAGGGGCTTTCTCGGGCAGGGAGATCTGGAGTAGGTGTAGCCAAAGTCCCGGGCATTGAGGATGGTGCTTTGGCTGCCTAGAATGTGTGAGCTGGAGGGGTCCTTATAAGATAGGGGCGCTGACTGGGAGCCAGCGAGCGGAGGGCGGAGTCCTGGTTCTGCTCTTTCTGGCTCTGCGACCTCGGCCACATCACTGAGGCCCGTTTCTTCTTCCAGGTGAGTAGGATCTGTTCTAGATTTGTTGCTTTGTAATGCACCGTTTCCTTACACACTGTGGCCTCCTGGAGGGCGGGAACTATGTGGCCATGTCAGCACGGAGCGGAGCGCAGAGTGAAGCGGTTCATTGAGGTTGGCGGAGTGAATAAATGAGGATTCAAGCAGACAGTCTACTTTGTGGCATTTTTTTCTTTTTAGTATCTCACTTTACGTCCCTCCTGGCTTATCTCCCCCCTCCCTGGCTGTTGCATCTCCACCTCCCTTGCTAGCTCTTCTCTACTTACCTCCTAAATATCCCCACGCTCTGGACTGAGTTCAGAGCCTTCTTCCCTCCCCTCCCCTGCTTTGGTCTCCTCTCTCCTCTGCTTTCCCTCCTCTCCTCTCTTGTCCACTTCAGGGAGAGTGGCACGGTCTGATAGAACTCCCTGCAATCAGGGTCACCATCCATGCTTGTGCTCTTTACTGCCATACCTACCGAGCCTTTTGAATGTGGCTAGTGTGAGTGAGGAGCTGAATTTTTTATTGTACTTATTTTAATTAATTGAAATGGGATCACATGTGTCAAGTGACCACCAATTTTGGACACAGCAGATCTAGCTCACCCTTAGGTGGTCTCATCAGGCAGGGCTCCTGGCACCGAAACGTATGTCTTCAGCTTGGACGTCTCCTTTAAACTCCAAACCAACCAACCAACCAACCAACCAACCAAACTCCAAACCAATTCATCCAGCTGCCTACTTGACTTTTCCACCTGGGTGTCTAACAAGCTTCTCGAATCATTTTCTCTCTCTAAAACTGTTGAGCGCTGCATAAACTCTAGCTGCTTTTGTCGGCAAGAACAGGGAGGCTCAGAGAGGGACAACGCCTGCCCGGGTCATCCAGCAGGCTTGCAGGCTAGAGCACTCCCCCACCCCGAGCTAGCTAGCGGCCCAGTTCGATGGGGAGCAGAACTTTCCCCCAGGCTGCAGGGCCCTGACCAGTGTTTCTTTTCCTGCTCAGAGCACCAGCCACCAGGGCTGCAGGCCGGCTCCACTGATGAGAAACTCACGGCCAAGTACCCTGCGAGCAGGGACAAGAGGGGAAGCCATCAGGAAAGAGCCGGCGAGGGGGCCCTCTGCCCATCGTTCTCTCCTCACAGCGGCTCTTCCCCAACCCCCTGCTCCTGCCCGCTGCCCACTCCCATCTCCAAAGAACTCCCATTCTGCCTCCACTCCTTCTATCCTGAGTATCCACTTCTGCCTCCACCTCACCTGTTCACCTATGGGGCCCTACCTTCTGTCCAATATCCCCTCCTCTTCATGCTGCCCCCAGACCCTTCCTACCCCAACAAGGCTATGCCCAGCTTGCTGATGAGTGTCAATGAACCTGGGCACCCTACTGCTCAGAGGGAGACACTGTATCCTTACCCAGGGGCCCCCCAAGCCTCCGGCCAAAGCCAACCTTCCCAGGCCCAGAGTCAAGGTCCTGGAGCTGCCAGGACCCACTCCCCAGGGCCAAAGAGCGCGGGCAGGGCGGCTCGAGCAAGGCGGGCGCCCGCGGGCTCCTGGCCAGGCACCACAGCTCTGCCTTACCCACTGAAGAAAGAGAACGGCAAGATCCTGTACGAGTGCAACGTGTGCCGCAAGAACTTCGGACAGCTCTCCAACCTCAAGGTATCTGCCTCCCGGGCTCCGCTGCTCCCCTCAGCATCCTGCCATGACCCCCTCCTACCCCGCTTCCAGAATCAAGGACTTGAAAGCCGGAGCAACTCCTGGGCAACCCCTAGGCTGTGATCTGGGATGGTTCACTTGGCCCCTCACCGTCATGTTTGCAGAGAGGAGATGCAGGACAAGATGGCCACCAAAGTCCTCTCCACCCTAAGAGACTGTCTCTGAGGGCATCTCATTTCAGTCAAAAATGGGGAAACTGAAGGAAAGGTTTGCCCGAGGTCACTTTGGTTTCATGGTGAAGTTGGGCCTTGATGGTAGCCTCTCCGTGTCGAGTGCAAAGCCCTTTCCCAAACAACCATCTTTCTAGATCCCCGGTTAAGCCTCCTCTTGCTTATTTGTTTGAAGGTCCAGTGGGGGAGCGGGTAGATTTTAGTGAGTCTCGGTCACAGACCTGACAACGAGCCTTTTTCACGTGGGATCCTACAAAGCAGCATGTTGCTCTTGGTGTCACCATCCACACTGCCCAGCGGGAGCACCCGGGCCCATCGCTCTGTGTCAGCAAAGATGGGGATCTATGCACGTGTTGGCAACACCGAAGTTGAGGAAAAGTTATGGTTGTTGAGGAACGGCCCTTCGGGGTCCTCCAGGGTGTGAGTTCTTAAGCTTTAATGAGATTCAAACCTGGAGAGCTAGGAAACATGCAGATTCCTAGGTCCCAGCCCCAGAGATTTTGATTCAGCTGGTCTGGGGCAGGGCCTGAGAATTTGCATTTTTCACTTGCTCCCAGGTGGTGCTGATGCTGCTGGTCTGTGGACCACAATTTTTTTTAAAGATTTATTTATTTTAGGGGGCGCCTGGGTGGCTCAGTTGGTTAAGCGTCTGCCTTCGGCTCAAGTCATGATCCTGGGGTCCTGGCACCAAGCCCGGCATTGGGGGGGGTGTCCCTCTTCAGCGGGGAGCCTGCTTCTCCATCTCCTTCTACCTCTTCCCTCTGCTCATGCTTGCTCTCTCTCAAATAAATAAATGTGTGTTTTTTTTAAGATTATTTATTTTAGAGAGAGAGTGAGAGAGAGCAGGGGGAAGAGGCAGAGGTAGAGGGAGAGAGAGTCCATGCCAACTCCGAGCTAAGCATGGAGCCCGACACAGGGCTTGATCTCACGACCGTGAGATCACAACCCTGAGATCACGACCTGAGCTGAAGCCAAGAGTTGGTCGCTTAACCGACTGAGCCACCCAGGCACCCCTGTGGACCACACTTTGCGCTGCACTGCTCAAGATATATATACGTGGGCCATCCCTTATAGCCTTCTGACCACTGTCACCTCCCCTCCCACGGGGCACCAGAAAGAGTGAGGGTAACGGAGAATGGAAGAGAGGCCCTGAGGGCAGTGATAGGGTAGCAAGGGGATTGAGAATCCTTGATGCGAAACAGGGGTCCTGTGGGATTGTGGGGAGAGATTTGGACAGGATCCCAGGCCCTGCTGGAGGGTTCTGGGCAGGTGGCAGCCTTTCTCCCACACCTGGCTCAGGTCCATCTGCGTGTGCACAGTGGGGAGCGCCCATTCCAGTGTGCCCTGTGCCAGAAGAGCTTCACCCAGCTCGCCCACCTGCGGAAGCACCACTTAGTGCATACTGGGGAGCGGCCCCATGAATGCCTGGTGAGAGCCTACTTCCCCTCCCCCGTACTCCTGCAGGCTGGTGAGTAGTTCCAAGCACCTGGACAGATGGCCCCTGTAGCCTCCATTCACCAATGCTCCTGAGCAAGTGGAGACAGGACTGGAGGCAAGGGTGGAGGCGGGGAGGGAGGTGGAGGGAGGTAAAAATGACCCGTCAGCCTGGAAGGGCCAGAATGTGAGACTGGAGGTCCCTCCCTAGGCCTGGAGTGAGGAACAGAGATGTATGCCTACGGGAGGAGAATAAGAAAGCTGGGGAGTCCTAGAGAGTGGATACCCGTAACCTGCTTCCCAGGGTTGCTGGAGAAGTAAAGGGCCTCGCGTGTGCAAAGTACGCAAACACTACAGATAACACAGCTCGATGTTAGCTCCTTCTCTCTTTGAGTCTTGCTACATCCCTTGGGAGGTCAGAACAGCAGGAATTCTTTCCCCAGTTTACAGAGGCAGACGTGAAAGAAGCATCGCGGTTCTAAGTCTGGGCTACTTGGGTTCAAATCCCAGTTCTCCCTCCAACTTGTGTGATCTTTGGCTAGTGGCTCTCCTCCTCTGAGCCTCTGCTTTCTCACTGTAATAGAGGAATTATACTAGGACTTAGCCCTGCTTCTCCAGGGTCCCGGGGAAGACTCTGTGAGACCAATTCCTGGCATGCGGCAGCTCCCAGTAAATGTTAATTACACCCACGAAAGCTGTAGGCCCATGCTTAAGGGTCCTATGTGATGATCTCATCCAGTCCGTCACACCTCTGAGGTTAGGTATTAATGGTCACATGTTACCCATAAGGAGAACGAGGCTCGGACAGGAGATGGTACCTATGCAAGGTCACACGGGGAGTAAGAACCGGGATAGTAACCCAGGTCTCCCTGAGTCCCAGGGAGAAATCATCAGGGGAAATCTTCCGGGCCAGCGGTACAGGCAGGTGGTGTGGGGGAGGGGTGCCCAGCGTCGGGGGGTGGAGCAGAGATCCTGAGCCAGCCAGGTGGGCGGAGCTGACACCAAGCGCCCATTCCCACCAGATGTGCCACAGACGCTTCGGCAACTCCAGCAACCTCTAGACCCACCTGCGCCTGCCCTCGGGGGCCCGGCCCTTCTGGTGCAGCGTCTGTCCCCGGAGCTTCGCCCAGCGTGTTACCCTGAAGCTGCACGACCGCCTGCACGGCCCTGTGGCCTAGCTCACAGCCACCTGCCCCTGGCGTCTCTTGCCTGCCTTGCCCGATGGCACCAGGAAGCCCTAGATCTTGTGGCGCTGCCATCAGAGAGGCAGACGGGCTGGGGTTTGGAAAAGGTCAAGGTGTCCTTGGCATCTGGGGGAAAGTATGCGCAGCCAGCCTGAGCCCTGGTGCCAGGACGGCCCCGGGGAGGGGGCAGGAGCAGAGCAATTAAAGGATTTTCTCTATGGCGAGTTGAGGCCTCCCAGACTTCAGCAGTGGCGGGGGAGGGGGGAGGGAGGAAGCAACTGTGTATCTGTCAGACTTCACACCTCACCTGGAAGCAGGTCAGAGAACACAGCCAGGGAGAGCCTGTGATGCCCGCTCACGGGGTGGGTGCTTGCAGCCATCCACATCAGCTGGATTTGGGTCCTTCTCTGTGTCTGGGACTTGGCCCTCCCATCTCAGCTTGCCAATGGATAGTCCAGCCTCCTGGGACCCCGCATGGTGCAGACTGTGCTGCCGAGCACTGGGCACACTGCTCTCTTTCCTGAGCAGATGTTCCAGCACCTGCCCAGATGTATGTCTGCTGCTTCCCACCACCTTCCTGTCTCACAGCTCCTAGGAAGCCAGTGTGCCTCCTTAGCTGGTACTCCCTGCCATGGTCAGGTAGGTGGGGTGTGCTTCTCCCTCTGTACATGCCAGGATCTGAGCCCCCCGTGGGGGTGGAGGGGCAGGAACACAAGGAGGTCAATGTCCATTCATGACCCAGAAACACGAGGTCATCCTGTGTGCCAGGACCACTCACCACAGAAGGCAAAGGGCTAAGGAGGTATGAGTCCACAGAAGGTGTAGAGGCCCCACAAGGAGTATAAGGGAAGAACTGGCAAAGAGAACCTGAGGAACTAGGACCCTCCTGGTGACCTTTCTCCCTGCAGTCCCAGAGGATCCCCTCAGATGTGCAAGGTATTCTGCACCCCCGGGGACTCGGGAGTTAGCATTGGGGGGAGGGGGGGAAGGGTACTTACTGCCTGGGAAGCAGGAGAGCCAGGTTATAATCACAATAAACAGTAGCCATTATTAAATAATAATAGCTGGCCGGGCGCCTGGGTGGCTCAGTTGGTTAAGCCACTGCCTTCCGGCTCAGGTCACGATCCTGGAGTCCCAGAATCGAGCCCCGCATCCGGCTCCCTGCTCAGCAGGGAGTCTGCTTCTCCCTCTGACCCTCCTCCCTCTCATGCTCTCTGTCTCTCATTCTCTCTCTCAAATAAATAAATAAAAAATATTTAAAAAAATAATAAAAAATAAAATTCTTAAATAATAATAGCTGGCCAACTTCCAGCAGGGGCCTCCATTCGCGCCCCCAGGGGTTTGAAAGCGACTTCCCCACTCGGGGACTGGGCGAGCTTCGCGCTGTGTGAGAACTCTCAGGAGCCCACCGCGGCGGGGCAACGGCGGGGTCGGCTTCGGCCTCTCTCGTCCCCTAATCAAGGTCCGGGTTTAAAGCCCACCCCATCACCCCTTTGGCCCTGCGCCAGAGGCCAACCCCTCGGGCTAGGCCCCATCCACTCGACAAGACCATGCCCCCTCCCGTCTCGACCTCGCCCCCGCGTTCTAGCCCCTCCTTCTCGGGGGGGAGAGACGACGGTCGTTCAGCCCCGCGTCCGGCCCCCGCTCGCCCGAGTTTCCCCTTTCCTGCCCACCTCGTGCAAGGCCAGCTTGGGGGCCGCTCGCCCCCGGTATGCCCCTGGAGCCTCCCGAGACCTAAGGAAGTAGCGCGGACCGTGCGGAGAGCACGGCAAGAGCGGGGAGGAGAAGTGGGGCACAGGCGGAGCGACCCCCGCAGAACGCACCCCATGTCTTGGGGCAAGGGCCGCCTCTGGGTCAGTCCCCCGCCCGCACGGACTGCGGGCGGGGCCGCTGTTTGTTCAAGGGGGCGGGCCGGAGAAGGCGTTTCTCTGCTGAGGAGCGGATCCGGGTGGCCCCCGTGGCCCCCGAGCGCTGTGGTGCCCGGGAGCCCGGAGCCTTGCCCTGGCCATGGCCGAGCGGCACGGGAGTCTGGGGGCGCGCCTGGCCCGCGGCTTGGCCAGGCTGGGGCTCCGGAGGGAGCGCCGGGGGAAGCGGACCCCGGAGGAGGCCAGAGCCCGGGATCGGTGAGGGGGATGGAGGAGGGCTGCAGGGGCGGCCCTAGGGCTGTGTGTGTGTGTTAGAGGGTAGTGGATGTTCAAATAAGCGTGTATGAGTGTCTGAGAGCATAAAAATATACATGTCAGTGTACTACGATTTTGGATATATGAATGTGAACATGGTCTTTAGAAAGTACCTGCGCTCTTTTGAAACTCTGGAATAACTTTGGCAATTCCCGAAGTCAGGCGACGGCCCGTGGGTAATGATTTCCTCTCCAGAGCCAGTTTAAGGGCAAACGTAGGAGCTCCCCCTGCCCCTGTGGACTTTGTCACGTCACAGGCCAGTTTCCCTCTGGTCTGCATTCCCTTTGTCCTGAGCACGACAGGCACTTGAGTTGTCCGAGATGGCGCTGCGTTTGCCCTCAGATGCCACGGGGACGGTTTCCCCTGTCATCCCAGACTGTAGTAACAATAAACCTTTATGTGCCTCTTGCATCCTGCCTTACCTGGATTATCTCATTTAATCCGCACAGCAGCTCCGTGAGGCAGGTAGTTCATGTGATTCAGATGTGGAAACGGAGGCTCAGACGGGTGAAGTCACCTGCCCGGTCACACAGCAGGGAAGTGGTGGGGGCGGGGTTAGAGCTTAAGCAGTCTGACTCCAGAGCCCGTGTCCTGAAGCGCTGGGCTGCTCTCTTGCCTGGGGAGATTTCAGGACTGCAAGCCAGGGGGCCAGACTTCCGTCCTAACCCTAGGTGCCACTGGCCTGGTCACCTTGAACAAATTGCTTCCTCTCTCTGAGCCCACTCATTGATAGCTACTGTCTAAGTGGAAGGAAAAAGGCTCTGGATGGCAAAGCTGAATGGCTGGGAGGGATAGTGAAGAGGCCCCCAGTGGCTCACAGGCCCTGTATCTGAAAAGAGCATGGAATGTGCTCCCAGGCACCAGGTGTTGTGTCTCTATGTAGTTACCAGGCAATTTGTTCTGATCTTATCATGACACAGCTGTCTTTAGCAGCCCTGGGAGGGGTGGGGTACCTGAGGACTGGGCGGGTGCAGAGGGAGAGGAGGGGTTTGTGCTGCTCTCTCACACCAAAGAGGGAGGGGAGGGGAGGGCCTAGCCACCCTGGAAAGCCTGGAAGCCTGGGTGCCCCAGGGGTACCCACACCCTGCCACTGCCCTGCCCGCCCCCACCTGGAAGCCACGCCCTCTCGCATTACCTGGTCTGGCAGGAACCTGCCCTATAGGCCCCTGGTGGCACTGCCCCTCCCTTTCCCCACTTGAGAGGAGGCAGGGTTGGCATGCTGGTGAGTCAGGGGTTGGGAGGACAGGGGAGGGACTGTGCATGCTCATGGGTCAGCGTGATGATACATCCCATGCGTGCACTTGTACTCGGTTCTCACCAGATGTGGTAATGGGACTCCAGCACTAAAGCCCAGGGCTCTCTGAGCCCTGCTGATTGCCCCTGGGCAGGGGCAGGGTGGGGGGCGGCAGGCAGTCAAGGCACTTTTCCCCATCTTGCCCCCATTAGTGCCATGATGTCCAACCAGCCTTTGGAATGGGACGGTCCTAGTGTCCTAACTCCCAGGCTCACCAGCTGTGTGACTCCAGGCAAGTCACTTCACCTTTCTGGGCCTCAGTTTCCTTATCTGAAAAATAAGGACATAATATCCACCTTCTAGGATTATTGTGAGGCTTGAAGGAGATCACGTGAGCGCCATACCTAAGGCTAAGCCTGGCGCTGGGAGGGCCTCAGCAAATGGCAGGCTTTGGAATTATTGAGGTGCTGTCCTTTTTCTATATTCTGGTCCTGCTACAGACCTAGTCCCCACTCTTGTCTCAAGCTCATCTCCTGTCTCTTTCTCTCTTTTGGGGAGTAGACAGCTGGGGGAGGGAGCAGAAGGGAGGCTGCTGCGTAGACCTTGCCCCACCCACTCCTAAGGTTTCAGGAGCTCATCCTGCCTATGTGCCCTGAGAGAAGTAGGGGAGGGCCCCAGGGTCCAGTCTGAGGGTGGGAGGGGAAGAGGCTACTTCACTCCTTTCCCTGTGCTTCCTTCCTAGGCCCTGGGGTGGCCGGAGCTGCCCTGACCTAGCCCAGGGCCTGGGCAGCACCAGCAACATCAGCCTCAAGGTAAGAGAGAATCCGAAGCGGTGGGAGGGGAGGGAGGGGGGTCAGAAGCTCTGGGAGGGGCTGGGCCGGCCCTGAGAACCCTGACTTACAAGTAGTCAGGCACCTGGAGCTCTCTAATCCTCCCTCTGCCACTGATTCACTGTGTGACCCTGCGGAGATCACTCCCCACTTCAGTTTCCCTATCTGCAAAATAGGGACAAGAATGCCGCTCAGAGTGGGGCGCCTAGGTGGCTCAGTTGGTTGAGCGACTGCCTTCAGCTCAGGTCATGATCCTGGATCGAGTCCCGCATCGGGCTCCCTGCTCAGCAGGGAGTCTGCTTCTCCCTCTGACCCTGCCCCTCTCATGCTCTCTCTATCTCATTCTCTCTCTCAAATAAATAAAATCTTAAAAAAAAAAAAAAAGAATGCCGCTCAGAGTTGTTGTGAAAAAGAAAGTCATGGGTGTAGGACATCCAGCAAGGGACCTAGATGCTCTGGAAGCCTGAGCTTCCTACTCAGTGCCTGTGCCCAGGAGCCCCCTTTCTGCACTCCCTCCTTTAGCTTGACCTTGTCTCCTCTCCGGCCCCCTTTCCCCACTTCCTGGCACGGAGCCCCAGGGGTGAAGCTGGGCGGTGGTTTAACCTTCTGGCCACAGTTTTCCCATCTTCAGTGGGGACCTGAGCCATGGCTTGAACAGTAACAGGGTGTCCTCCCTTTGGAGGAGCAGAAGGCCTCCTCTGGCGGTCACTCAAGCAGCCATGTGTCTGTGGTCCCGAATACCATTAGTAATTACTCGTATTTAATTGAGTACTCATTATGTGCTGGTTACTCTGCATGGCTTATCTCATACCATCTTCGCAGCACTCCCAGGAAGCAGGTGCTGTTATTATCATACCCATTTTACACACGAGGAAACTGAGATTGTGGCTGGGAGGTAGCAGAGCTGCGATTTGAGCCTGGGTTGCCTGGCTCCAGGCCCCCACATTAATCATGGTGCCCTCCTGTCTCTTGAGGTATTTAGCCCCTGGGAGCAAGAGGCTGTACCTACTTCACAGATGAGTAAATCGAGGTATTTGGGATCAAGGGCCCCTGCTAGGAGGACTTTTGACCCCAGACTTGGCTCCTCTGTTGCCAAGGACACAAGCCTGTCCCTGAAAATTAGTGGTTTGGGGGCAGTGTCCATATGGCCCTCTCCCCTCACTCCCACAGCCAGGCTGGGCCCCAGGGGAAGATAGCAGATGGAGGCAGGTTTGTCCCACTTTCAGGGGAACCCTCTTCCCTGGATCCCTCATGGCCCAGGTATATCTTTATGCCCAGGTGCCTCCCAGGTGTGCTTGGGAATCTCAGGCTGCGAGAGTACGGGGGGCGGGGGGGGGGGGGGCGGCATTGGCTACAAGCTCTCTGGAAGCCCGGAGTCGGCAGAGGCCATAGACATTCGTACCAGGCACGTCCATGCAACCCCTAATGCCCAGAGAAGCTGCTGCCAAAGGGTCAGAGGCCTGTGGATGCCTGGGAAGGTGGCAGTTGGCCTGAGAGTTGAGCCCTCACTTAGTGACTTTAGTCAAGTCAGTGTCCCCTCTGGGCCTCACTTCCCTCATATGCAGAACGGAAGGGGGTAAATGAAATGCTGAGCGCCTTCCCAGAGCTCTACCCTTTGTCCAGTTCTCGTGGCCCTTAGGGCAGCTCTGCTTGGTGTCAGAGTCCTGTTCAGCTTCTCCTGTGCCCAGGAGGGCAGTCAAGGGTGAGGAGGGAGCTTGGAGGGTCGGGAGAAGTGCCGTCACCAGTCCCCTGCCTCTGCTTTCCCTTAGGCCCAGTCCCACAGCTGCTCAGAATGGGACCTTCGGGCAGGGAGCCGTGGTTCCTGGCTTCGGAAGAGACGACACAGCTCAGGGGAGCCCCCTCAGCCCCTGGGGCGCCTACAGAGGCCAGCTGTGGGCAGTGCTTCTGACCTGGCCAACTATGCCTCCGTGGGATTGGAGAGCCCCTCAGGCCCCGGGCCAGCTCCTGGAAGTTTGGAGCAAGGAACCCCAGGCTGCGCTTGCCCGCGAACCCCAGGCATTGCCCCCGAGGTTCCTGCGTGTCCTGAGCCACCAGGCAACCTGGAAAACCTGCTGCCCCGCCCAGCATCCTTCCCCACGGCAGAGGGGGCAAAGGGCGAGGCTGTCACACCAGGGCCAGCCCTGCCACATCCAGCCCGGCCCCTACACCAGTGTCCCTCTGCCAGGAGGACCCGCTACCACATCACTGTCACCCTCCAGGGGCACGGGCAGGCACTTGGGGAGGTGGGTGGGGAACCTAAACCGGCCCAACCAGCTCTCCACCCCTGCGGCCCTGAGGAATCCAGGGGCTGGCAGGATCCTCCCCAGGGGCCCCGCCCCGTCACGGGGTGCCCGAAAGACCTGCCCCAGGAGCCCCGACTGAGCGCCCCGCCGCATCAGGAGGCCACAGCCCAGCAACAGGAGCGCTGGGCCCACTGGACGCCCGGGTCCCCACACAGACGGTGAGTAGAGGTCGGTCCCCACATGGGGCGACAGCGGGAGGGGAAACTGGCCTGGCTGCCCCCTCTTGGGTCTCTGCCTGGTTTCTGGGCTTTTCCAACTCAAGGCCCATTCATTCAGCTCCTGAGCATGAGCTGACTCTGCCATCTCCTGCCCACCCCGCTCTGCGCTCCTCTCCCTCCCCTCAGCCACAGGCTACCTCCCGCGGACTATTGCCACTCTTCTCTGTCTACCTGAGAGAGGGATAGCCTGTCATGGAGGGGATGGGGGAGGGTCACCTTCTCCTCAGCAATACCCCCCACAGACCCAGCCTGGGAATAGGTGCCCAGCCAAAGGGCTGGGTGTCCTGGGACAAGCTGCTTAACCTCTCTGGGCCTTGAGTTGTTGAGTAGATTTGGTAGCTGGAGATGAGGAAGGCGGAGGTGGTCACAGGACATGCTTTGAACTCCAGGGAGTTGGGCCGCCCAAATAGCAGGGATGCTTGTTACTAACGCCTTAGTCGCAGCAATAACGACCCCACCTGGCCCTTGGGTGGTGACCACAGGAACAGGCGCGAGATTCCCAAGCCTCGGTTTTTATTTGTGTTGAAATGACTCTCCTGGATCTGCCTGGTAGGCCCAGAGGTGGAAGGGTGGGTCCCCTAGAACTCACTGAGGAGGGAGTGATGTCTCTAGGGCCACCAGGAAGGGGCACTGGGGCTCAAAGAGGGCTCTGAAAAGTTCCTAATGATGATGGTGGTGGCTGTTATTTCTGGCTTGGTTTTTTGTTTTTTGTTTTTTTTTTTAAGATTTTATTTATTTATTGACGGGCGGGGGGGCACAAGCAAGGGGAGCTGCAGGCAGAGGGAGAGGGAGAAGCAGGCTCCCTGCTGAGTAGGGAGCCCAACACAATGCAGGACTCGATCCCAGGATCATGGGATCATGACCCGAGCCGAAGACAGATGCTTAACTGACTGAGCCACCCAGGGGCCCCATGGCTTGTTTTCTAAGCATAATTCTTTTTATTTTTATTGTTTAAAAGATTTATTTATTTATTTTAGAGAGAGAAAGAGAGAGAGAGCAAGCATGCTCATACAGGAGGGAGGGGCAGAGGGCGAGGGAGAGAGAGAATCTCAAAGCAGACTCCCTACTGAGCACAGAGCTCTATCCCACGACCCTGAGATCGTGACCTGAGCCGAAACCAAGAGTCAGAAGCTTAACCGACTGTACTACCCAGGCGCCCCCTAAGCATAATTCTTTTAAATCTTCAGAAAGCCCCATGAAGCAGGACTAATCTTGTTGACTACCCCCCATTGCAATAGGGAAACTAAGGCTCAGGGAGGTCACATCACTTGCCCAGTCAGCTAGAAAGTCAAGGGGTCAGAACTTGAACCTGGATGCTTGTGCTCTAAGCACCACTTTCTCCTGCCTCTCCCAGAGGGCTTGCTGGCCCTGTGCCGT
Source organism: Phoca vitulina (assembly GCF_004348235.1). NCBI lineage: Eukaryota > Metazoa > Chordata > Mammalia > Carnivora > Phocidae > Phoca > Phoca vitulina. Next base: position 81,591,271 of record NW_022589705.1, read on the forward strand.
CCGTGGAGGGTTGAGTGGTTGCTGCACAGGGTTTTCAGTGACCCCGTGGAGGTGGATTTGGCAGCATCAGGAACGCCCAGGCCCCGGAGCAGGAGTCAGGGTACGTTGTCCTGTGACAAGAAAGAGAGAGGTGAGACCCAGGCTGGCTCAGGGACCTGCTTGGGTGCCCCAGCTGGGAGAGAAGGGCTGCAGAGAGAGGGAAGGTGGGCAGAGGAGGCAGGCCTTGGAGAGGAGAAGGAAGAAGCAGCAGGTTTAGCTGAGGGGACTCAGGCACGACCTGCCACTCCCTGGCTATTTTGGGACGAGGTAGCTAATGACAGACTCTGGCTGGAGGCTAGGGGCTCACTTAGAGAGGCCGGACGCCGACCTCCGGGGATATCATCCTTCTATGACCCCTTTCTGGGGGAAGCATTCCTGGGTGAGGATTGGCAGATGCTGGGGGGGGGGGGGGGGGGGGGGGGGCACAGCCGGGGCTGCACGTGGGGCTGTGGAAGACATGCATGCATCCCTGTGTGTCTGTGCTTGAGTGCAGGCGGATTTCACGAGGAGGAGGAGGGCTGCGAGTTGACCGTGTGTATTGTGAACGTGGACACGTGTCACTGTGTCTGTGTGTTTCTGGGGGTGTGTGTGTGTGCCTCGTGTGTCCACTGGGTCTCTGAGCATGTGTAACCGAGTCTGACCGAGTCTGCGTAAGTGTGCGCTGGTTTGGCACTCGTGTGACTCGGTGGGCCTGTGCTGCTGTCTGTCTTGGTGTCGGGGTGAGCCTTTGTGACGCAGCATGTGTTTGTGGGCCTGTGGGCCTGTGGACTGGTTTGGCCTAGTTTGGGGGTGACTCACAGGCAAGCGGGGAGAATCCAGGACTTGTTGGGTTAGACCACGCTCTTTCCCACACTCCCCCTGCCCCCTCCTCAGCCTCTCCCTTTCCCCGCCCCACACACCTTGTTTGGAGGTCACAGTCACCCTGCCAACAGACCCGTTTCTGGTCTGGGGCCCTGAAGAAGAGAGGGCTCTGGGGATGAGGACTTCTGCTAGCCTAGGAGAGGCATCCTGGGTCAGTGGGGTGTGTCTTCAGAGCAAGGATGAAAGGGGGTGCTATGGACAGGCAGATTCTAGCATAGTTTGAAGAACACTCTAGCAGTCATGACTCTCCAGGGATAGGACAGGTCAGCTGTCAAATGGTGACCTCTGTATCCCCAGAAGTGTGCAAGCAGAAGCCAATGACCACATGTTTATGGAATGAGGGACTGTCAGGAGTGTTGTTCAGGGGCTGCGCTGGCTTGAGAAAGGCGTGGAATTTTGATTGCTGGGAGGTCATTTACAGTATCTGATCTGATGACCAATGGCTTCCTTTGAAGCTCTTCTTGTTGCTTTGCCAAAACCAATGGGGCCTTCCAAATGTGGTTCCTGTTTTTAGGTCCAGTTCTTTGGACCCCTGGACTCCTAGGATACCACCTTTGGGTGAACCAAACCAGGGCCCAGCATATCACCTAACACAATTAGCCCTGAATGAACGAATCAGTCAATCAGTCAATCGATGACTTAGAACCCAGGCTCTGCCACTTAATGCCCTCAGGGGCAGGGAATCTCAGTGAAATCCTAGTTATTATTATTGCAGAAATAAAGAGGAGACTCAGTAGGGGGCTCAGTGAGCGGGTGAAGCTCCTTGGCAGTAGTCCCAGCAAGCAGGACAAGGTTCTGTTGGAAGAAAAGGGGCTCCTTAGTGAGGATGGGAGGGAGTCGCGGCCTCGGGCAAAGGGCTCTGATCTAGAGCCACAGGTGTCTGGTTGTGTCCTGCTCTCAGGAATTCTGGTCTGGGGAAGGGTTTGGGATTCATGTCAGCTCCCTACCTTCCCCCTATGAAAGGCTTTTCCAGGGCCACTCAGACCCTGCCCAAGCTCCCAAGGTTCTGGAGTCAAGTCAGGCTTCCCTGGGCCTCAGCCCCTTTCATCTCTGTTCCTCATAAAATCTGAGTCACTGCTAGGGCCACAGAGCAGGATCAAAGTTCTGGGTTCCACCAGCTTCTCAGGAGAGAAGAAGATAGAGATGGGGGAGGGGAGGTGGGGACAGCGGTGCATTTCTGGCCTTAACTTCCCTTATAAATGGCCTGGGGGCTGCCTCTTGGAGAGGCATGGCCCTGAAGACAGGCTCGACCTGAGGCTGAGGATGAACAGCCTGACCTCTTGGGTCCTTGGGATCTCAGAATAGGATTGTCCTGGTCAGCACAGCCTGGAAGTTGGAGTGGGGGCTGGGTGGTCCCTCCAGGACTACTATGGCCCCCTTTAAAAGTAAACCTCTAAACCATAGAGTCTTGGTTCACCAGATAATTATTACATTAGGGAGTTTAGTATGGTGGTCCAGTGCTTAGGGTTGGGGTTCAAGTCTTGCCTCTGCCGCTGTGTGATTCTGGTCAAGTTTCTTAACCTCTCTGAGCCTTTTTGGTCCTCATCTACAAAATGGGAATGTTTGTTTATAATTGATTCTTTGAGGTATCAAATGCATGGGATTCTTTTGAAGATTCAGAAGGACAATGAACATAAAGCAGTTAGCAATGTGCCTGGCCCATGAAGCTTGAAGGGGAGAAGTGGCTGGCCCAAGGTCATCTAGCTAGGAAGCGATCGGGTCAGGGGAAGCTCAGCTTTGCCGGAGGCCACAGCCCATCTTTCCTTCCCTCCCCTTATCATGGTCATGATCAGGGTCAGAACAGTTGCCTGGTTTTCTAGTTTTTGGTTTCTGGAGGACTAGACCCAGGGCTCCTTGGGCAGAGTTACAGCCCCATCCATAGACCAGTGAGTCTGACCCATAGGCTTTTTTGCTCTCTCCCTTCTCTCTCCTTCCAGGCTCAGGCCTCAGCTTCACCCCTTGAAGGACCCTGGCATTGGGGATCATCTGAAAGTGGGGAGATGGTGGGAGAGCTGGGAGTAGCACGCCCATTTTACAGGTGAAGAAACAAAGGTCCAGAAAGTCAAATGAGTTGCGTGGGGTGACCGAGCCTGAGCTTGGCAGGGGTCATTACTCTGTACTGCCGAGAGCCACCCTCCCCACCCCCTGACCCTATCTCTCTTCTTCTGGCAACATCTGCAGGGAGCTGGAGCACAGGGAGCCGAGGACACCTCGGGACAGGTTGCCAGGGCGCAACATGGAGGAGGCGGGCGGGCCCCCGGCTCAGGCTGAGGCCCCAGTGGTGAGCACCATGCTGATGTGGCGGCGGCTGCCCCCTGCCCAGGAAGAGATGAGACACCATTTTCACAAGATGTCCCTGGTGTCGGGGGAGCAGACAGAAGCCCCCCGGGAGATGCTCAAGTACAGCCACTGTCGAGAGGAAGTCAATGGCTTTGCAACACGGGAAGAAATGACTGTAAATTACCAGGGACCCCGAGATGGGTCCAGCTCCAAGAGCTGCCAGAGCCATGGGCCCATCTTTTCTAAGAAGTACACGCTACTCCCTAAGGAGAAAAGGCCAGTGGGAAGGCTGAAGGAGGCCGTAGGCCAGGGTGATGGCAGCCCCCCAGAGCCCAGGACTGAGCCAACACACCTGGGAGCCGTGGCCAGGACTGAGATTTTGCTGCCCCTGCCTGGGCCCCGTGAGCCAAGCCCCCACCCAGGTGTCAGTCTCATCAGCGGGAGCCCCCGGATCCTCGAGGAACATCGGGTGACACGCACCATGCAGACCACCGTGGTGGTGGGAGGGCACTTGGAGCGACGGGTGAACAGCTCTGTGACCGTGGGGCCGGTGCTGTCGGGCGAGGCCCTGCCGAGGGGCCGCAAAGTTGTTCGCGCCGTACGGGCGGTGGTGGTGAGCCCCCAGGCTGAGGGCTCACCAAGCCGCAGTCAAGCCCGGGAGCTGCTAAGTAGCCTTGTACCTGCTGAGCGTAGCACCCCTGCCAGCCGGCTTCCCAGGCCCATGGCTGTTGTGCCAAGGAGTCCGGGTCTGGGCGGCGGCACAGGGGGTGTGGGCTCGGGGAAGCTCCCTGAGACAGGGATGGCAGAGCCAAAGGACAAACCTGCTCTGGTCCCTGCACGCATCCCAGAGGACGTTCACCCACCTCAGAACCGGGAAGTCCCTGCAGCTCACCCAGACCAAGACCAGAGCAGAGCCCCAGATTCCAGAGCCCATGAGGTCCCAAGGGTGCAGGGAGCCTCCAGCCCCACCCAGCCCCCTCTCCAGATTTCTCAGGGCCATGCACCGTCACCCTCCTCTCCCAGACGCCAGACCCCTACCCCCTCCCTGGACCCAGTCCGCCCCCCAGAGCAGCCTGCAGTGCCCACTCACCCCAGGACCCAGCTCACTGTCAAGCCCAGGGGACCCCAGGCCCTGCCCTCTGTAAAAAGGGAAGGGTTCACAAATCCCTCTCCTGCCACCATACTGCCCAAGGTGAAGAGCGAGGTGGTTGTTACAGTCCCTGGACAGCCTCTTCCGCCAACCTCTACAAGAACGAAGGCAGTCCCAAGCTCAGGAGGGCTTTCTGCTCCATCCTCCCCAAGGAATAAGTTTGTTCAGGACTCTGAAAATGTCCCTATCTTCTCCCTTACCCAGGAGGAGGTAGCGCAGGGCCCCGGTGTCCAGGCTGACCCATCCCCCACCCAGAAGGAGGTTGAGCAGGGCCCTGGTGCTCCTGCCCCCTCATCCCCCAAGCCAACCAAGGTTGTCCAGGCCCCAGAAGGCAGCCCTAGCACCCCAAAAGAGGCTGTCCACAGTACTAACGGCGGCCTTGCTTCTTCTCTCAGCAAGGACAAGGCTGTTCGAGGCCTGACTGCTTCCACTATCCCATCACCCCAAAAGGAAGAGGCTGTTGAGGGCTCTGAAGTGAGCCCCATCTCATCCCCCACCCAAAAAGAGGTTGTCCAGGGTCCTGGTGCTTCTGCTGCCCCATCTCCCACCCAGAAAGTGGCTGTCCAGGATGCTGCTGCTCTCCCTGCCCCCTCCTCAGGGGGCAAGGTGTCCCCCAGCCCAGGAGGCCCACCTGCTCCAGTGCTGATGGGAGTAGAGGCCAGCCTGGAGGCCCAGCTTGTCCCTGACTCCACCGAGGGCAAGATGTTCCCAGAGACATCCAGGGAGGAGGAGGTGGCCCTGGCTGCTGACCTGGAGATTTTCCTGGACACTCTGCGGAGCATGGAGCCCCCCGAGATCCTCCGCACTCACCGGCTGCCACGAGCCCCCCGCTCCTCCTACCTGGCTATGTATGCTACGCTGCCCGCCATCGAGGAGGACCAGCCCGGACCAGGGGTGCTGGGACCCAGCCCCCAGGAGGCACCCACACTAGAAGGGAAAGAGGAGGAGGAAGAGGAGGAGGAAGAACCAGAGAACCCCTACCTAAGCGACGATGAGAAGCTCCAACGTAGACAGGAGAAAGCCGGGTCCAACCCCTCCTGGGACTCTCACCCTGCGAGGCCCCCCAAGGTCTCTTGTTCTCCTCTGGAGATGATGAAGAAACATGTGGCAGATGCCAAGGGCCCCCACCCAGAGCTGGGGCCAGAGTGGCAAGCAGGGGGCAGGCCCCCTTCCCGTCTTGGAGGCAGCCTTCTCTTTGGTGGTCTGGTGCCCACCACGCAGGAGTCCCCCACCTCGGAACCACTGGGCACAAAACTATCTGCTCTGACACCCCACATGACACCGGGGCTCAGGAAGGTGCCAGGACAGCTGCCCCTGCTGTGCAGCGAAAGGCCACTGCTGGAGAAGCCTGCTTGTGCCCGGCCCCCGGAGGGGTGGGTGAGTGAGGTCTTCGATGAGCAAGGGAGGGCTCCTGGCCTCATCTGGGGCAGGGTTTGGATGGTATGAGGATCGTGGCACTGGGAAGAGAGTCTCAAGAAGCCAGAGGCTTGGTGATGTCTAGTTCAGTGTGATCTTATACAAGCTACATCTTTCTGGGCCTCAGTTTCCCTATTCACACAGCAGAAGGCTTGTGCTGTGGAGTCCAAAGGGCTTAGTGGCTCTGATCTCTTGGAAGCTGGGGAAAGGGAGTGATAGGCATTCACCCCCTGGGATGGGGTGATGAGGTCCCTGGAGGTTGGTGACATTCTCTGTGGGCCAGCTCTTTGGGAGTGGAGGCCAATAGGGAACATGTGGGATCCTTGGAATGACAGGTTGTGGGGAGGCAGTAAGGAGGCCACACCATAAGACTTTTTATCACCTCCCTCCATGCCAGAGCCCAGCATTGAAGACCCAGGGCAAGCTGAACATCAGGCCTGGAAAGGTAAGGCGGGGGGAGGCCATGGGGGAGGCGGGGATCTGGGGACAGGGCCTGAGGATTCCCTCTGTGTCCTCTCCAGATGATCCTCTTCTCAGAGCCTGGCTGCCAAGGCAGCAGCAGGGAGGTCTGGGAGGACACCGCCGACACCTCTGGCTGGGCCTGCATGGCCTCTGTAAGGGTGGTTCGAGGCTGGTGAGTGCTGACTGCCAAGGCGAGGCAGGGGGCTGCTTGTGGACCTGGGGGATGTCAGGGTGGTGAGATGTACCTAGGCCAACCTGGCAGAAACCCCTTCAGCCACCCTGCTTTGTGGCTACATCCTCTCCCTACCAGTGACCCTGGGTCTCTGTGCCCACAGCTGGATGCTCTACGAAGAGCCAGAGTTCCGGGGCCGGAAGCTGGTCGTGCCTGAAGGAGATGCGGATTTAGGAGTCTCGGGGCCAGCGTGGAGCACCCAAGGCATTGGCTCCCTGAGGCGGGTTGTCCGGGTGAGTGGTTGGGAGTGGGCCCCAGATGTTGCCCCGTCTTCCCCAGGCTCCAGGCCCTGAGGATGGGGACACCCTCAGGTGCCTGGAGTTGGAATGGCCGGGAGAACTCATATGGGTGAGGAGCCTGAAGGGGGCTTACTATGGATTCCTGACCTCAGAGCCCCACCTGTGGAAGAAAGGAGTTCTGGGGTGCTCAGCCTGGCTTGGGGACGCAGGGGGCAGACAGAGGCCAAGCCCCAGCTTGGGGGAGCAGCCTGGGGAAATTTGAGCTGGACTTGGAGAAGGGTTTGGTTAGAGCAACAGAAATGGGTGGGAGTGGCTGTGGGTGCTGCCCCCCCCCCCCCCCCAGGCCCAGGATCTCAGGTCCATGGTCTGGCCCAAGGTGCTACGATGTTTGTTCATTTGCTCACAGATACTGGTTAATGTCTGCTGTGTGCCAGGCACCATGCCAAGCAGTGGGTGGGTGGGGGAGACCTGCTCTCTGCCCTGCAGGACTCATGGTCAAGGTAGGGTATGAGGGTGGGACTTGAAGCAGGAAAAGCATATAATCAGATTAGGGATTTATAAACATCCCTCTGGCTACCAGGAGGAGATATCCGGGACTCAGGAAGACCAGGCAGGGCTGTGATTTCCAGGTGAGGGGCACCTCTGAATTTGAAGGGAGAGGTGTGTGGTTTGAAAAGGCAGAGTCAACATTATAGTTTCATATCTGTAAAGTGGGAAAAAACAATACTGTTTTTGTACCACAAATTTACAAACTACCAAACTTAAGCTTGACAAAACCGTCTTGGCCACTAGGGAGAAGAGAAAGCCCTAACTCTAAAAGCAGGGCCTATCAGACTTTTTTTTTTTTTTTTTTTAATTAAAGTATGAATAACTCCAAGACGGAGCTGTTGCAATCCTCTGGGTAAGAGGGCGAGAGCTGACGAGTCATAACCAGGGCAGTGGCCCAGCTATGCAAAGGAGGGAATGGTTTTGAAAGCCTCTCCAGAAACACACGAATGTTTGTGGTCAGTTTATTGTGAGCTTCTCACAATAAATTCATCTTCATGTAGGAAGTAATGAGATAGAAGAGAAAAAACGAGAGCTTTGAAGTCAGGTGGCCCTAGTTTCATTTCATTCATTCAGCATGGATTGGGCGCCAAGTGTATGCCAGGCTCGTGGGAGGTGCTGGTTGCAACAGTGAACAAAAACTACATGGCTCTGTTCTTTGCCCTGCTACGTCCAGGCTTTGTGCCCTCAGGCGGGCCGCCTAACTTCGCTGAGCCTCACTTTCCTAGCCTGTGAATGGAGTAAGAACGCCTGTTGAGAGGGCCAACTGAGATGGAGTAGGACATGCCCTTAGCGAAGTGCCTTGCACTCAGTAGGGGCTTCATAAGCGTTTGCTGAAGGAGCGAGGGAATGAAATGATTCTTAGCGGGAGAGAAACACCCAGAATGCAGAGAGGATCCGCTGCTGCCCCGGGTAAGATGCAGGTAGAAGCCAGTCTGGACTAGGGCAGGAATTGTTTACAAAGGAAGAGTCAAAGTTAGACTCAGGAAATAGCTGTCCACCCTCTTCATCTCTGGGTTGGATTATCAGGCTACCCAGAGGCAAGGCGAACGGCATATGGCACTTGGCAGGCTCCTGCTGGGAACTTTGGTCACAGGTGCCAAAGGTCCAGCACCAAAGAGATGGCTTTGGTCTCAGGCTTGTCTGGCCCACCTTGCAGAGAACACTCTAGTCACCCTCTGGCTTCTTTGGAGATGGCCACAAAGGTCTCCCAGGAGCACCCTGGGGCCCTGGCTGGACAGGCTTGGGAAAGCAGTTGGGGGGGGGTGGGGGGTAGTCTCTGAGGGGGGCTGTTTACACTCCCTTTTCCACCTCTCTTCCGCAGGACTACATTAGCCCAGAGATCATCTTGTACTCTGAGGAGGGCCTCAAGGGGGAGCAAGTGAAGCTAACGGATGCCTTGGAGGACTCCCAGGGCCCGGAGAGGCCCCTGCAGGTGGCATCTGCCACTGTCTCTGCAGGACTGTGAGTCAGGGCAATTCTGGAATCCCTTCATTTAACATTCATTGTGCTGGGTGCTGGGGACACAGAGGCGACAGGACACAACTCCTGCCCTCAAGAAGTGCTTAGTCTACTGGAGGGGACGCGCAAGTAAGAAGGCAGTGGTAATCGGAGTCCTGGGGTGGGGGAGCACGAAAAGCACCAAACCAACCCGAGGTCAGAGAAACCCTCCTGGAGGAGGAGACGCCTCAGCTGGGATGAATTGGCCGCAGAAGAATCTCAGCATAATGAGAGCAGGGCATGGGCGACTTTGTATGTTTTGTTCACTACTCTCTCCCTGATGCCTGAAGCAGGGACTGGCATGGGGTAGATGCCCCTAAATATTTGTTAATTGAATGGGGAAGAGTATATCTAGCAGAGGGAACAGCACCGGCAAAGGCCCAGAGGTGAGAGATCTAAGCCTTGAAAGTTCAGTCTGGCCCAAGAAAGCAGCAGGTGGGGAGATGTGAGGGCCAGGAGTATGGCAGGGGGACAGATCAAAGGGCCTCTGTGCAGCTGGACTATATTGTGGGGCTAACGGGGAACTACTGCGGGCCCCTAAGCAGGTATGTGTGCAGGAAAGAACTCTCCAGCTGTGAGAAATTAGAGAGTGCCAGGCCAGAGGAACGGGGATGGATGGAGTGGCTACTGCAAGAGATTATGGGGGTCTGAAATATCCTCCAGCATCGACTCGATGGGGGCCTCTTCCCCTAAACCTTCTTCTCCCCTTTAAACCTTCCCCCCATCCACCAATCTGTGTCCCTGGGTATCTGGGCCACAGCTGCCTTTCTGCCTCCTCCCCCCCCAGGTGGCTGCTGTACCCCAAACCCTTCTTTGAAGACACTCCCTGCATCCTGGAGCCTGGAGAGTACCCCACCTCAGAGGCCTGGGGTACATCAGACCCCAGGGTGGGCTCCTTGAAGCCCATGCGACTGGTAAGGGGCAAGTGGTCACAAGTTACCTCATCCTGCAGGTTGGGGGAAGAGGCAGGGCCTGGGGGGCTCCTGCTGAGAGTGGGATCTGGGAGAGGGGGAATTAGCCCAAGGGCTGGGGCAGAGGGAAGACAAGGGGTTGGCCATTTCTAGGGGTCTCAGGATCAAGTAAATCCTGGATTACCAGCCCCATCTGTCTTCTTCCTCTACCTCTGGGCTGGTGTCTCAGCTCTCTCTCCTCTGCAGGGCTGCCCGAGTGTGGAAAAGCCAGGGGAGCCCAAGGTAGGAGTCTGCGCTGCAGGGTGGAAGAGGGCCTTTGGGTGGGATGTGTATATGCGTGTGGCTATCATAGTCTGGACCAGAAGACAGGGGAGGAGAGTGCTGGGGAACAGAAGCTGGGTTTGGGAGGGTGGAATCCTATGGGCTCACTGGGAACTGGCTTTTGGTGTGTAAGGAGGTTAGAGGTAAGAGAAGAGACCGGAGTTACCTAAGAGAATGGAGCTTAGTGAGAGGGGGAGGACTTAGCTCTGGGCTAACTAACGCTGGGCAGGGCCTCCCTGGGCTGGCTGGGTGTGTTTCAGTCCAGATGGCTCCCCACCACCCTCACACCACCCCCTTTCCCCCAGGTTGTGGTTTATGAGGCCACAGGATTTCAGGGCCAGAGCTGGGAAGTGAGCAGAGACATCTACAACCTTCAGCAGCCAGAGGACAGCCAGAGCCCCCACCTGGTCTCTGTGGGGTCCCTGCGAGTTCTTGGGGGCTGGTGAGGACTCTGAAACTTTCCTCCTACTTCATCCTCCCTTCTGGCCTCTACAGTGGGGTTGGGGAATGGCCCAGGCTGCCTAGGGGTGGGGGCAGCTGTCTTACACATCCGTGGGCCTTCCTGACCAAGTCTGTTTGTCCGCCTCCGCCTTCCCCCAGCTGGGTGGGCTACCAGAAGGCAGGCTTCCGGGGCCACCAGTATCTGCTGGAGGAGGGGGAGTATGCTGATTGGTCACACTGGGGAGGCTTTGACGAGGGGCTGACCTCCCTGCGGGTCATCCGGACGGTAAGCAAGGGCAATTGGGCCATCCCTCTGCCTGTGGCCACAGCCAGACATCTCCCACCCCGCCCCCCGCCCCGCCCGCAAGTACAATTGTGTCCTTTTTCCCAGTTCTCCAGAGCACCTGGAAGTGTTCCCTGAGGTCTAGCCTCTTGCCTTCGGGCTGCTCTTCCCCAGGCCACACTGATCTCCTTACTGCAAAGTCCCCTGGTGGGCTGCGTCCCCGGGGTCTGGGCACTCCCAGGGATTTCCGTGGGTGGGCAGGAGAGACCTGACTATCCCTGGGGCCCAGGACTTTGGGGACCCGGCCGTGGTGCTGTTTGAGGCCATGGACTTCGAGGGGCATGGCGTGGAGGTGAGAGAGGCATTGCCGGACGTGGAGCTGGCGCGACACGGCCCCCACACGCAGGCCATCCACGTGCTCAGCGGCGTGTGAGTGACCCCGGCTCCGGGAGCGAGGCGGGCCAGGAGCGGTTTCCTCGGAGGCGCCGGCTCCGCCCCGCTGACCCGGGCTCCGCCCTCCCTGCAGGTGGGTGGCCTATCAGAAGGTGGGCTTCTCCGGGGAGCAGTACGTGCTGGAGAAGGGCGTGTACCGCAACTGCTATGACTGGGGCGCGGGCAACAGCGCCCTCGCCTCGCTGCAGCCGGTCCTGCAGGTGCGCGCCAGCCGCGGGGGGCGGGGCCCTGGGGCCTGGGCGGGGCCCACCGCTGCGGGGGCGGGGCTGGAAGACACGAGCGGGGAGCGCGGGGGCGGGGCCCCTGGGAAGGGGCGGAGCTAACACGGGCCTGAGCGACGGGATTGCTGTGGAAAGAGTCGGGAAACTGAGGCTAGAGGCTGGTACCCTCCTTAAGTCTCGAAACTTTGGGCCCTCCCTTCAGGTCGGCGAGCACAATCTGCACTTTGTCTCAAAGGTAAGGAGCTGGTGAGGGGCCTGTCTCCTCTTCCCTATTCTCTCTGTCCCACTCCATCGCCCTCCATTCTCAGCTCTTCATGTCTCTACCTGCAGATTCAGCTTTTCTCCGGCCCCGACTTCCTGGGCGACCACATCTCCTTCGAGGATGACCAGACCTCCCTGCCCGCCTGCTTCCAGGTCCAGTCTTGCCGTGTCCACGGGGGCAGGTGAGGACGTGGGGGAGGGGAGAAGCGGGGCGCACCTGCCGCACCTGCCCCGAGCGCTTAACTCAACTTGGAAATCCAGGCTGCTGGAAGGTCTTTGAAATGATTTCTTTCCTTCGGCTTCCTTGAGATTAGCTATTCTGTCCCGAATCATTCAATCTTAAAGCAAACCAAGCAAAATAAAGGTTTAATGGAAAACGTAAAACTTGTAGGTAGTATAGGATAAAGAACTCCAATCTTGTTTCATCTATCTCTCTGCTTTTTTTTTTTTTTTTTTTAGTGGAGCATTTAAAATCCCTGACCCAACATAAAATTTTACAGGTAAATACTTAAATATGTATCTCTAGTAAGAAAGGACTCTCCCCAACCCACATAGCCATAATTTATTATCACAGCTAATAAAATTAACAGTAGTTTGTTAGTGTTACCTAATACCCAGGCCATGTTCAGATTTCTCCCGTTGTCTTAAAAAAGTGCCTTTGTGAAATTGATTTGTTTTTCTCAGGATCCAAACAAGGTCCACACATTGCTTTTGGTCAGTTTGGTCTTTAATTTATAGCAGTTTCCCTCCTTTCTTTTTGTTTTATATCATTCATTTGTTTAAAGAAACCAATAGGGGTGCCTGGGTGGCACAGTTGGTTAAGCCACGGACTCTTGGTTTTGGCTCAGGTCTTGATCTCAGGGTGGTGAGATCGAGCCCCCCAGGAGCCCTGTGTCTGGCTCCGCGCTGGGGGTAGAGCCTGCTTGAGATTCTCTCTCTTCCTCTCCTTCTGCGTCCCCCCTTCCCCCTCCCCAAAAAGAAAAGAAAACCAATAATTTGCCCTGTAAGTTTCCCATCTTCTGAATTTGGCTTATTGCTTCCTTCGGGTGCCTTTTTTCCCTTTGTGTCCCATATTTCCTGTAAACTGGTAGATCTGGAGGCTTGATGAGATTCAGGGTGTTTTGTTCTGTTGGCAAGAAGACTATATAAGTGGTACCCTGTACTTTTTACTACATTACCTCAGGCACATACCTGGTTGTCCCACTTTTAATGATATCAAGATCCCTACATTGTAAGATTTGCCATTTAAAAAAAATAAGATTTGTCATTTACCTCTCACCTAATGGTATTAGCATCCACTGATGATAATTGCCTAGACCCCTTATTTCTTTAGAGGTTACAAAATGATGATTTTAAGATTTTTGGTATTCCTTCTACATATGTTAGCTGGAATACCTCTATAAAGAAGAGCTTTCCTTTTCTATTATTTGTTTACCCAAAATAGTTTATATAAAAAAGGCAGTTTGATCCTTTCCCAAGGATCAGTTTCTCTTGATCAATTTTCAGAATAATTTCTGAATTGGTGCCCTAGCAACCGCTAGAGCTAATGAAATATTTTTTAAGTATTGTTATGAACTCATGGATTTATATGTAATTGAAATGCCTCCGTCCATTGGAGTTACTATTCTTTTGTGTGCTCTAATCGTTCTCTCTTTGACAAATGAGAGCCCCTTCAAATTGTCTGCTTTTGATGCGACTCCAATAGGTTTTTTATAATTTCCTTGTTTTCCTGGTATAATAAGATGCTCCAGGATCATTTTGTACATTTTTGCCCTAAACTTGGATTTAGGTATCTGCCAAGGGACTCCGATTCCAATGGTATTTAGATGGAAGCTGGATGTTTCAAAACTATATTACTAATATTACTAACAGTAAAAAGCAGTGAAAACTGTTTGAGGTTTCTCTGTGGTTCTTTTTGTCCTCGGGACATTCACCAACATCCCACTTGGTATGTGCAGTTCAAAATATCATTTTTAAGACATTTGAAATAATACTTTTAGTGTGTGTGGTTATGCCACCAACCTGATATACAGTTAGGTTCATTTATTTTATTTAATTTATTTAAATTTTTAGGAATACTTTCCATTTTTACTTAATTGTTTTTTAATTACATAAAAAATTTACAGTGTCCCTGTCTTAGCTTGGGCTGCTGTAACAAAATATCATAGGCTGGAAGAATTAAAAAACAGGAACTTATTTTCTCACAGTTCTAGAGGCTGGGAAGTCCAAGGTCAAGGTGCAGGCCCATTCTCGGCTCTCCGGCGAGGGCTCACTTCCTGGCTAGCAAATAGCTGCCTTCTTCCTGTGTCCCCATGTTGTGGACAGAGCGCTCCTGTGCCTTCCCCTTGTATAGGGACACTATACCCATCATGAGGCCCACCTTCCTGACCTCATCTGAACTTCCCAAAGGCCATCATATTTGAGGTTAGGGCTTCAACATAGGAATTTTGGGGAGACACATTCAGTCCAGAGCAGTTCCAAAGCTAAGTCAATCAGTAGGACCTATCTCTATCCCTGTGATCTTTTCCCCTCCCTCCCTCATAGGTAATCTTTTGTTTTTTCAGTGTTTAGTTAACTCATCCATTGTTTCTTTTTGAAAATATAAGCGAGTATACTCTCATATATAAATTTGTATATAACTATAGAAACCAAATATATTTGTTGCCCCCTTTCCCCATTTTCTTACACAAAAAGAAGCGTACTACAACCTGGCGAATACTAAAGACCACTGAATTGTACACTTTAAAGAATGAAGTTTATGGTATGTGCATTATATCTCAGTTTTTCAAAAGGGAAGCATACTATAAACACTGTTCTGCCCCTTGTTTGTTTTTCCTTAACAGTTTAGAGATCATTTTATATCCCTTTAAGAGCTCTTCCTCATTCCTTTTTACTGCTGTGTTATTATACTCTACATTCTTAGTTTAATCAACTCTCCCCTGTTGATGGACATTTAGACTGCTTCCACTCTGCCATGGCCACCCACACTGCACGAAGAACTTTGTGCATGCACCATTTCAGATTTTTGAAGGAGGTTTCGAGATTCCGAGAAATGGGACTGCTGAGTGATTGTGCATAGAGTTTTGCTTCATATTGCCAAATTTCCCTCCATAGGGGCAGTATGATTTCATCCAGTCATTTCTGAAGCCTTGGCCTCAGTCTCTTGCTGCAGGACCTGTTCATCCTTGACCTCCCATGGGCTTGGAGCGGGGAGTGGGGGTCACAATCAAGTCCGCCTCCACTCTGCTGCATCTCAGAGGGCCTGGCAGGCCAAGCACAGGATGGGACAAGCTCAGATACCTACTCACATCCTCCTACTCTTCCCCTTCCCCAGCTGGATCCTGTTTGATGAGAAGAACTTTGAGGGTGACCAACACATTCTCTCCGAGGGCGAGTTCCCCACTCTCACAGCCATGGGCTGCCTAGCCTCCACAGTCCTGGGCTCTCTCCAGAAGGTACCCCTGGTGAGTAACCTTGTCCAGGTCCAGGCAACCCCTGGGGCAGGAGGTGTTGCTGGGGGCATGCCGGGTACCGGGTCTCTTCTCACTGTTGGCTAAGCTGCTGGAGCTTGAAGCCAGTCATCGTCAGAACCACCCCAGGTCCCTCCGAACCCATGGCTTCAAAGGCAGTTTGACTTACTAGAGATTTATTGAGCACCCACCGTGACAGGTCCTGGGGAGGCTGAAATAAATCAGACACAGCCCTGCCTTCAAGGAACCCATGGCCACACTGACATAAAGATGACAAGGCAGTGGTGTGCCCAGATATAGAGGTGGTCTAGGGACAGGAGGGACTAGCACTCAGGTGATCGGGGGGCAGGGGCCGGACTGCGGAGAGGGGCTTCTGTGCGGGAAGGAGTGGGACAGAGGGCTGGCTCTGCTGTGTGGGGAGGATGGGTGGGCGGGGACAAGGCAGTAGGGTTGCCGCTCCAGTAAGGGAGAGGGGGAAGGATGGACCCTGGGCTGGGGAGGAGATGGAGGGAAGCGGCCCGGCCATAGTAAGGAACCGGAGTCTGGAGGACGGGGTGGGCCAGCCACGGCAGCACAGCAGACGGTGACCGCCGAGCTCCAGGTGGTGTGTAAAATGCTTCCCCTGCACTTAATCCGATGAGCTTTGTCACTGCCATCAGCTCCCTTCTCCAGATGTGAAACAGACGCACAGAGAGGTCGTGCGACTTGCTCCAGGCCACAAAGGTGGTGACAGGCAGAGATGAGTTCTCCCTGAGGCAGCCTCGCTGCTGAGTCCAAGCTTTACAAGTACACGTTGGGCTCTGCAGGCAGACAGACGTGGTTCTGAAGCCCAGCTCTAGGGACCTGAGCAAGTGGTTTGATCTTCTCCAGACTCAGTTTCCCTTCTGTTAAGCAGGGATGATAAAAACAGCACCTACCTTACAGGGTTGTTGAGAAGTTATAATGAGGTCAGGTAAAGCACTTAGCACAGAATCTGGCGGGTGGTAAGCCCTGAATACATGAGAACGACATAATTACTGCTATAATTACTACTCTTAGAAGCACCATTAACTGGCACTGCGAGGAGGTTTGAGGGGGCCGCGGGGGGCCCACTCTGGCACATGCTGCATCTGAGAATCTGGGGGACACCCAGCTGCCAGTGTCCAGGAGTCCAGGGCCCTGTGGGGCGGAGCTCAGGAGGGAAGAGGGCCTGAAATATGGATCTGGGGATTGGAGTATCTGGAATTTGGGGCCGAGGTGGGGGCTGGGGCTCTCTCGGCCTCACCGCTTTTCCATGCCCCCGGCCCCAGCACTTTTCAGAGCCCTCCATTTTTCTGTACGGACTGGAGTGCTTTGAGGGGAAGGAGATCGAGCTGGACAGGGAGGTGCGCAGCCTGCAGGCCGAGGGCTTCAACAACCACGTGCTGTCCGTGCGGATCAGGGGGGGCGTGTGAGTGTGTTGGGCGAGCTCAAGGGCAGGGGCTGCTAGGGAGTGAGGGCTGGGTCCCTGGCCTCTTGCCCCTTTCCATTCCCTTCCACTCCCTGCCCCCAGCCAAGAGGGAGGGAGAGGGGCAGTGTGAGGAGGGCCTTGGACCCCAGCCTGGATCCTCCAGGACCCTCCTCTGCCCTGCAAATCCGAAATCCACTTCCCGGCCCCCCTCTCCTCTCTCGGGACCCTAACACCAGGCAGAGGAGTCTCAGCACGAGAGAAAAGGAGGTGGAGAATGTTCTGACATCTGTGCCTCTCCTCCACCTGTCTATCTGTCTTGCTCTCTGCATCTCCGGCACCTGTGGGGCCCAGCTGGGTGCTGTGTGAGCACAGTGACTTCCGGGGCCGCCAGTGGCTGGTGGGCAGCTGCGAGATCACCAACTGGCTGACGTACAGCGGGACGCAGAGGCTGGGTTCCCTCTACCCCATCAAGCAGGTGGGTAGCGAGTCGGGTTGTGTGTGTCTGTGCCGGTCTTTCGGGCCGTGTGCTTCCCATGTTTCCCAAACTCAGCATTTGGGTACTTTTGTCACAATTTTGCCACAGTTTTGCCACACTGTCGTTCCTCTTGAACCATTATCTACTTAATATTTTTCTCTAAACCAACTCACTTTTTGTCTTCACTTTATCCTTATGCTAGGGACTGATATCCATAAAATCATGGGTTTGGTGTGTGTGTATGATTTTTCTTTAATTGGCATTATAATAAATACACAACCATTAAATTTTTAGCCATCTGTTTATCCACTTAGGACTAAAAATCATCTCATGTGCCTCCCTCTGGGAAACACTGGAACACCTGGAAACGCTTGGGTTTCTCCAGGTCTGAGAACGCATGTCTGGACCTGCTTCTCATTGATGTACATGCGCATTGTTGTGGAGGCGTGGCCATGGGGCGCGCGCGCGCGCGCGCATGCCCTCTCAGGGTATTTCTGTGGCTGTGATGTTATTTGTATCCATGTGTCTGTGCTCTGGAGGTGACGTGGTTGTGTGGGAGGTGTGTAAATGACTACCTGTGCCTGCTTTTGTGACACTGTTGAGACAGCGTGTGTCCTTGTATGAGGATCTTTGTGTGGCCCCTAGATTCACAGACTCTTAGGACAGCATTGCTAGAAGAAGGGTTGGAGGTTCTCTCCGGCCCCCACATTTACAGATGGGGAAATGAAGGTCCACAGAAGTGGACAAGGATTTGCTCTGCAATCTTGAGCAAGTACTGTACCTCCATGGACCTCTTTAAAATGGGGATAACGTAGGGGCCACCTGGCTGGCTCAGTCGGTAGAGCATGCGACTCTTGATCTCGGGGTTGTGAGTTCGAGCCCCACGTTAGGTGTAGAGATTACTTACAAAAAAGCCAAAAAAAAAAAAAATCTTTAAAAAGAAATAAAATGGGGATAACACATGTGATGGAGTTGTCTTGAGGACTGAAGATAAATAATGTTTGTAAAGCCCTTAGAACGGTGCTTGAGTGGGTTAGCGGTGGTTCCTCTGACTGCTATTACCGTCACCACGATCCAAGACCCCCGGCTGATCTGTGGCAGAGCCTGGTCTGATGTGTGACAACCGGGTGTCTGCCCCACACCCGGGCCAGTGTTCTTCTTCAGCACGGGTGTGTGTGCGCATGTCTGTATTCCTACCTGCATCCATCCTGTTAGCAAACATGGGGTGTGGAGTCGGCTGGTGGGGGGGGGGGGGGCTGCGTGTGTCTGTGGCTTTGTGGCTGCGGCAAACTTCTGCCCAACCACGGGGACCTGGGGCATCTCTGCCGGTGTGTCCCTGTGCGTGTGGTGTCTGTGGTCGTGGGTGTGCACCACGGATGCACCCCTGATACACGTGTGTGAGAGAAGAAGCAGGGCCAAGGAAGGCTTCGGGGCAGGAGGGAGGGCTTGGGGGGCTGGGGATGCTCGTGGCTCCCGAGCTGAGGGTGTCGAGCTGAGGGTGTCGGGTGCCCAGCTGGGAGCATCCCTGCCCCAGGGACCTCTCACTCTCCGCTCCCCCTGCTCCCCCCCCCCCCCAGCGCCGGGCTTATTTCCGCCTCTGGAATGCCGCACTGAGGGGATTCCTGGCGGTGCCAGACCACGTGGAGGACATGAAGGCGGGCCGTGTGGTGGTCTCTGAGCCCCAAGCGGGAGGCAGCTGCGTCTGGTACTACGAGCATGGGCTGCTGAAGAACCAGGTACTGGTTGAGGGGCTGGGACGGGAACACCAGAGCCCCAGGCACTCGAAGGTTCCCTGCGTGGGGAAGCAGGACCTGCCCTCGGGCCAGAGAGACAGAGAGAGACACACACCTGCCAGGACCCTGGGGAGGCGGGGAAGACTGCAGGCTCTGCTCCCCTGGGCAGTGTGGGCTCCTCTCTGGGCCTCAGTTCCCCATCTGCAAAACGAGAGCGTTGAACCAGATACTTCTAAGGGAACTCCTAGCTCTGATATCCTGGGACAGACCTTGGATCCTATTAATAAGGATAGATTCACTCCACGAACATTTCCTGAGCACCTGCCCTTCCGAAGCTGACATCGTAGTGGGGGAGAGACAGAAACCATTTAAATGAGTAAAATACCTCAGTACGTTAGGGGATGAGAAGTGCATGAGAGGAAAAATCAATGAAAGGGGAACAGGGAGTATCAGTAGCTCTGACAAGGGGAGCCCTTCCTAAGAAGGTGGGGGCATTTGAGGGAGGCAGCCATGTAGGTATCTGCAGGAAGCGTGCTCCCTGCAGGGGGAACAGCGGTGGAAAGGCCCTGAGGTGGGAACCTGCCTGGCAACAGGACTAGCCAGCTCCCCTCACTGGCGGCAGTGAAGGGAGGGAGGGAGGGAAGTAGCAAGAGAGAGGAGGTCAGAAAGGTTACGGGCGTGTGGGTCTTTGTAGGCCACGGAAGGAGCTTTGCTTCTTACTTGAAATGGGAGAGAACCTGGCTCTGTGGCAGGTGCCGTGGTAAGCCCTCTACATGAATGCCTCGTATGATCCTCAGAGGGCACTATGGGGCAGGTCTTACTCTACTCCCCATTTTATAGGTGAGGAAACTGGAGCACAGAGAAGTTAAGTAACAGGCTGAAAGTCACACAGGCAGTTAGTGTGTGGAAGCTTGTCTGATGCGAAATCTTGTGCTTTGGGAGTCAGTCACAGGAGGCTTCCTGGAGGAGCTATTTTTCCAGACCTTTTATGGTTTTTCACATGGACTGCTTGCATCAGGCAGCACTCAGAGGTTCCCATCCCCAGGGAATCCAGTGCACAGAAGGATTAAGAGATTTGCCCAGGGTCCCAGTCCCTGAGAGCCAGGATTCGAAGCTGGGTGTGTGTTAAGGGTGTCGGGTTTGGCGGAGTCCCTGATGACCTCCTGGGGCCTCAGGTGGCCCCGACCATGAGCCTGCAGGTGATCGGGCCCCCCAGCACAGGCTCCAAGGCGGTGCTGTGGGCTGAGAGCCGCCTGCCCCGCCAGACGTGGAGCATCAGTGAATCGGGCCACATCTGCAGCCAGATGTTTGAAGGCCGGATCCTAGATGTGAAGGGTAAGGGGGCCTGTATGTGGGAGAAGGCACCTGGGGGGGCTGCGGCCAGTGGGGTCCTCAGCAATCTCTGACCATCTCCCCATCTCTCACCCCTTCCCCCAGGCGGCCGGGGCTATGACCAGGACCATGCGGTGCTGTGGGAGCTGGCCAAGGACCGGGCGTCCCAGATCTGGACCATCCATGTGCTCTGACCGCCCCCGTTCCCCAGCCCTGGAGGCTTTCCCTGGGATGGAATGTTTTTATAGGTTTTTTGTTGTTGTTGTAACATAAGCTGTTTTCTAATATGCTCCCAGGTACCCTCATCTTTGTGCACCTTGATATTTGGGGATGGGGTGAGGATTTGTTCACCTGCCTTCTTTGCCCTATACTCGCCCTACTTCTTTCCTCCCAGCTCTGGTTCTGGGGCTCAGCTGTAAGGCCTCCCTCGGCCACCAGAGGGAGCCCTGGGCCCAGACGAACTGATGAGTGTGGTCTTTTATGCTGTCACCCCAAATGATGGGTTCCAAGAGCTGGCTCTGAGCCAGGTCCAAATGGGTCCACTGAGCTGTGGGGCACAAACAGAAGCCAAGCCCCTTGGTACCTGCCCTCAGAGAACTCACAGGCTAGTGGAGGATTCCTACAGGTAGGGTGATAACACTCAATGGTAGGATAGGAAGGGAAGTAGAAGGATGCACAGAGGAGGAACCTGAACCACTTAGGGGCACAGGGCAGGCTGCTGGGAGGAAGGGATGCTCAGCTGAGATGTGGAGGAGGGGAAGGAGTCAGCCAGGCTAGAGGGTGGCGGAGGAAAAGTGTTCTAGGGATGCAGATAAGTCGAGGGGTGAAGACTTGGAAGTTCAGTGTGAAGGAGTTGCAGCGGGCCAGGCAGGAGAGGTGAATGGGAGACACACCCCCAAGGACCTTGCCCACTGGCGTCCCTCTTAATTTCCCCCAACTCCGGTCTAAAGGCCCAAAGGTTTGGCCTCTCAGTCAAAGAAGCCAGGACAGGGAGTCTGGGTTCTTAACCCAGCCTCGAAAAGACAGGACATAGAAGAGGAACAGCTCCCTCCATCCCCCGATCTAGCAGGCACTTCTCAGCCCCTTGGCCAAGGTCCTCTAGGAAGAGACAGAGAAGCTCAAGGCCCTTGGGGGCTTCTCTGGGGCTCCCTTCCCTCCTTGCAGCTCCCAGTACCACCACTGCAGACCCAGGAGGCTAGAAGTGGTTAGAGCACCTGTGTCCTTCCTGCCTTCCCAGCCTGGGTTCAGTGGAATATAAGTGGATGGCCTCCTGGTCATCCTTCTCAGCACCCCTGGTGGATCAGTGTCCAGTGTCCGGTGAGGACAGGAGGGTGCCTGTGGGGCTGAGACCCCAAGAGCCTGAGGGAGTGGGTCTCTGAATCTGCCATTCTGAAGATACCCAGGTATAGGGTGAGGGACTCTCTGAGCTTCTGCAACTGGGGATGTCCAGGGGCAGGAGTGGGGGGGGGGGGCGGGTCCTCTGGGACCGTCATTCCCAAACACCCAGGGCTGGGTGAAGCACATGCAACTAAAGAGGCTGGCAGATTCTGGGCCATGTCCCTGCAAGGTGATCCTGAGGGGAGAGGCCTCTGCCCTGGGATT
Organism: Phoca vitulina; assembly: GCF_004348235.1. Classification (NCBI taxonomy): domain Eukaryota; kingdom Metazoa; phylum Chordata; class Mammalia; order Carnivora; family Phocidae; genus Phoca; species Phoca vitulina. Next base: position 81,612,928 of record NW_022589705.1, read on the forward strand.
CTGGGACGGGAACGCTAGCGTAGGAGCTCTCTGGCGCTACCTCTCCTGCTGGTGGGGGCAAGGGAAGATCCTTGGTGCTGCTGCAAACCAGGCTCTTGGAGCCCGGCGATGTGCAGTGACCACACACAGGACCCCGCTCCAAGTACAGGACAACTTTATTGATCCCCAGTTGGGTGCCGCTTGCCCCCCCATAGCTCCAAGGCCCTGCCTCTCAATTCCCACAGCCTGGTCATCTCTGGCATCAACCCCTCCCGGGGACGTGGTGGTGGTGGTGGGGGGGGGCTTCTCTTGCTAGTGATGGTGGCAGCTGTCTCAGGGGGCCCGGAGCTAGGGCTGAGGCATGTCACCTCAGCTGAGGTAGAAGAGCTGGACGAGGATGTTAGCCAGGAAGAGAAAGACGCTGCTACCGCCTACGTTGCTGAGTGCTGGGGACGCGCTCTTGGGTCTCTTGGTGGTGGTGGCTGTGGTACCATTTCCCAGGACTCCAGTTTCTATCTGCAAGAGAAGTGGGGCAAGCTCAGGGCTTTCGAAGCTCAGGTTATTTAGAGACCTAGTTCCCCTACCCTGATACGATAGTTCTCTGGTCTCTGTCCCCCATGACCACGACTTCTGCCACAAGGTCTTGTGGGGACAGGATCTTCCTGCCTGTGTCAAGGCGGGGTCAAAGGCAGTTCCTCCCATGGAAGCTTCCTTTCACCTCCGCCAAGCCACCAGCTCCTCCAGCATGTGGGAGACAGGAACCTGTGGTCTCAGCCCTTGACCTGACTAGCTGGGCTAGGGCCTTAGCCTCTCTGAGCCTGCTTCCTCATCTTCTGAATGAGCCCATCACAGTCTTGAGGTCGTGTGAAACGAGGCTGGGGAGAAGACACTGGCAGAAGTGTGGGTGGGCGAGGAGGTGGGGAGGGTGTGACCTCTTGCACGAGGAAATCGCCAGATGGTGATCAAACTGTTCTCAATGCTTGACCAGGCTACAAGTAAAGCTGCTCCTGATGGAGATAAAGCTGTTTTTGATGGTGATCAGGCTGTTCTTGATGCTTGATCAAGCTGTTCTTGATCTAGAACTTGATGGCTCTGGTCTCCTATGCGGGCTAGCGCCCTTAGGGCACATGGGATGCTGCCAAATCTGCCTCCTGGGATAGCAGTTGAATTTGAGACTCCAGCTGTTTCTGGAGTGGGAGATTTCTATCTCCTTTGCATTCCCGAACACACAGGCTTTTCTCCCTGGGGTGGTTCCCTGCTATCTCTAGGACCAGATCTGGCTCCCCTTGAACCTGTCCTGGCCCCTTCCCAACAGGGCCACTTCCCCAGCTTCCCTGGGGATTGATGCCATCCTTCCTCACTCCGAGCTGTCTCCCCAAGCCTCGTCATTCCTATTCCACATCACCCCCCTGTGTGCCTCACTGTGCCTGGCACCCTGCGAACGCTCCCCAGCCTCAAGCAGTCTGCGCCCAGCCAGAAGGGCTGGAATGCTGGGACCAGGCCCCCTGAGTCCTGGGTTCTCCTGCTGGGACCCTCTGTTCTCCTGGAAGAAAGCTGAGTGCCCAGGAGCCTGCATTTCTTCCCTCCCCTGCCAGGCAGGTCTGGGGAGTCCTGGGTGGTGGTGTCAGGGGGCTCCAAGGGGCTGTTCTTACCTGAATCAGAACCAGGAGACTGATGGTGAGTAGGAGGAAGAAGGAGCCCTTCATCTTTGGAGAATCTTGGTGGCTGTCTTGGTAGCAGCTTCTAGAGATGAGCGCAGGCTTGTCTGCAGGCCTCTTGGCTTGGCTGCTTTTGAACCAGGAGGCACGGGAGGCGGGGTAGAAGCAGGAAGAAGGAGGGCCTATGGGTGTGGGGTGGGGTGCTTCCACTTTTCTGCAGACCTCATGATTGAGGACACCAGGCCCTAGGTCCTAAGGCCTGCTGTAGATGGTAGGTTCTGGATAGGGACTGAGGCAAGTGTTGCGATGGGAGGTGGGCAAACCAAGGGAGCCTCTGCGGGACAGTAAGCAGGGCCCTGAGCTTGGAGTCTTGCAGAGTGGGGAGTGAATCTTGGTCTAATTACCTATAAACCCTGAGACCTGGGCTAGCAACTGTGCCTCTCTGAATCTTTAACGCCAAGAGCTGCCAGAGGATGAAATGCAATATAATTAAGAATATTGGAGCAAGGGATAGGAGCTAAAAAAGAGACTGAGATAGGCTTAGGTTTCAAGGTAAGGTTGTAGCTGGCTCCACAGTTTCAGAACGAACATTTGGGGACCATGAAAACTTAGGGTTAATAGATTTCTGCGAAATCAAAGGAGCACAGCTTTAGGAATCCAGAGACTTAACTCCTGGGTGAGCCCATTCCCTCCAGACCTCAGGTTTCACCTTTCAAGTGAGAAGACTGGAGTGGATGATTATTTTAAGGCCTAGAATTTTGTGATTTGGAAACAGAAAATAGCAGATGGGTTGTTTGTATTGCTGACCTTAACAATGAAACAGTTATTTGATCCAAAACGGGTTTATTCAGGAATAGAAGAGAACTGCAATTCAGGACCAGCAAGCTACACCAAAACCCAGAGGCTAGCCCAACAAAGGAGAGAAACCTTATTTAACGGAGAAGGAAGAGGAAGTTGGGAGGAGTTGTTTTGAACAGAAGTCTAAAGGAGAGAAGGCGGCAAGTCCAGGGTGCTGATTTCTCATTGGCTGAGCTGCTGGGGTGGTCCACTTCCCTTTTCCTGCTGGGGTCTGTAACCAAGTCTTTCCGTAATTGAGGTTGGGTGATATGGCCTGAGAGCTCCCCCTGCTGGCCCCTCCGCTCCATTTTAGTGAGGTTTCCTTTTCTTTCCACATTTCCTCCTTGTGATCAAGATCTTTCTCCAAAAGCATCCCTGATCAAGAGTCCGGGTTTCCTAATTCAGTGACCTTCTGTTCCTCAGTGCCAGAAGGGGTCTTCCCTGGGTGTCATTTCCCAAATAAAGGAAATTGTACAGGTTGGAAATTCCCACTGGAGGAAGAAGGAGGGGAAGCAGCAGAACTCTCAGGCACTTCCCGCCTTTAGTTCACATTTATCAAGAGCGTAGTATCGGAGATCATCTCCTTTTTGGGTATATCATTTTAGAAAGGTCTGGCAGGCAACAAGTACAGAATCAAAAGTAATACGACAATTCCAAAGATAAAATTTGTGGTTCCAAACCAGGACCCTAGCCCTGAAAGTAGCCAACTGAAAATATTGGCATTTATTCCAACATAGGGGAGAAAAGTTCTCCCTGTGGAGGCAAACCCCCAATGACCTATGCCTCCTGGAAGTGCCTATTTAACTTGGCCATGAACGCAAAACAGTGAATACCGCAAGAGCCCTTTGAAAGAATTCACAAAGGGCATTTGTGAAGACACAGTGCAGGTATGACCATGAAGCAATAGTTGGTTAAATTTTTGCAAAACAGCAAAACTTCAAATATGTTTTAAAAACGGTATTCTTGGGGTGCCTGGGTGGCTCAGTCGTTAAGCGTCTGCCTTCGGCTCAGGTCATGATCCCAGGGTCCTGGGATGAAGCCCCGCATCGGGCTCCCTGCTCCATGGGAAGCCTGCTTCTCCCTCTCCCACTCCCCCTGCTTGTGTTCCCTCTCTCGCTGTCTCTCTGTGTCAAATAAATAAATAAAATCTTAAAAAAAAAAAAACCAAAAAACAAAAAACCCCACAGTATTCTTATCTCAAAAGAACTCTTTGACATGAAATGTGTTATCAGTAATATAGCTGGTAAAGCTGTAAATTCAGAAAATATGAATTTGGATAAGAATTCAGATTCTGTTAATAGCTCACATGAAAAAGAGAGACTTTTATGAATCCTGAACCTTCTAACAGGCCTAGTCTGGACATCTTGGCAACACTGTCTGTCGGATGTAGTCGGCTCAGACTCCGGGAAATCTTGACTTTCAGGTCACCAGGTGGTGGGCGGGTCCAATCAGGGTTTGGCGCTTTCCTGACTTGTGTCATGTGAATCCAAGATTCTAGCCCCGGGAGTTTGGCTAGCAACACCTGAGAGGGGCCTCTCCCGCGAGGTTGAAAAGTCTTTCTGGAATGTCTCTTTTCCAATAGACAAAATCTCCAGGTTGCAGGGTATGGTGTTTAAGGTCTTCATCTCCCAAGAGTGCAAGATGAAAAGATTGCTCCACCAAAGCATGGTTATTCTATTTATTTATTTGTTTGTTTGCTTATTTAGAGAAAGTGGGGGGAGGGGCAGAGGGAGAGGGAGAGAGAATCTTAAGCAGGCTCCACGCCCAGCATGGAGCCTGACCTGGGGCTAAGTATCACAACCCTGAGATCATGACCTGAGTCAAAATCAAGAGTCGGACACTTAACTGACTGAGACACCCAGGCGCCCCAGCATGGTTATTATTTGTTTAATTTAATTTAATTCAATTAATTAACATATAGTGTATTATTAGTTTTAGAGGTAGAGTTCAGTGATTGATCAGTTGCATAGAACACCCAGAGCTCATTACATCACATGCCCTCCTTAATGCCCATCACCCAGTTACCCCATCCCTCTACCCCCCTCCCCTCCAGCAACCCTCAGTTTGTTTCCTATAGTTAAGAGTCTCTTATGGTTTGTCTCCCTCTCTGATTTTGTCTTATTTTTCCCTCCCTTCCCCTATGATCCTCTGTTTTCTTTCTTAAATTCCTCATATGAGTGAAATCATATGATAATTGGCTTTCCCTAATTGACTTATTGCACTTAGCATAATACCTTCTAGTTCCATCCATGTCGTTGCAAATGGTAAGATTTCATTTTTTTGATGCCTGAGCAATATTCCATTGTATGTATATATTACATCTTCTTTATCCATTCATTTTGTTGATGGACATCTGGGCTTTCATAGTTTGGCTACTGTGAACATTGCTACTATAAACATTGGAGTGCAGGGCGCCTGGGTGGCTCAGTCGTTAAGCGTCTGCCTTCGGCTCAGGTCATGATCCCAGGGTCCTGGGATCGAGCCCCGCATCGGGCTCCCTGCTTGGTGGGGGGCCTGCCTCTCCCTCTCCCACTCCCCCTGCTTGTGTTCTCTCTCTCGCTGTGTCTCTCTCTGTCAAATAAATAAAATCTTTAAAGAAAAAAAAAAAAAACATTGGAGTGCAGGTGCCCCTTTGGATCACTACACTTGTATCTTTTGGGTAAATACCTAGTAATGCCATTGCTGGGTCGTAGGATAGCTCTATTTTAAACTTTTTGAGGAACTTCCATACTGTTTTCTAGCGTGGCTGCACCAGCTTCCATTCCCACCAGCAGTGTAAGAGGGTTCCCCTTTCTCCACATCCTCACCAACATCTGTCATTTCCTGAGTCGTTAATCTTAGCCATTCTGACTGGTGTGAGGTGATATCTCATTGTGGTTTTGATTTGTATTTCCCTGATGCCGAGTAATGTTGAGAATGTTTTATGTTTCCGTTGGCCATTTATATGTCTTCTTTGGAGAAATGTCTGTTCGTGTCTTCTGCCCATTTCTTGACTGGGTTATTTGTTTTTTGAGTGTTGAGTTTGATAAGTTCTTTATAGATTTTGGATACTAGCCCTTCATCTGATAAGACATTTGCAAATATCTTCTCCCATTCTGTCAGTTGTCTTTTGGTTTTGTCAACTGTTTTCTTTGCTGTTCAGAAGCTTTTTTTTTTTTTTTTAAAGATTTTATTTATTTATCTGAGAGAGAGGATGAGAGGAGAGAGAGAGCACATGAGAGGGGGGAGGGTCAGAGGGAGAAGCAGACTCCCTGCTGAGCAGGGAGCCTGATGCGGGACTCGATCCCGGGACTCCAGGATCATGACCTGAGCTGAAGGCAGTTGCTCAACCAGCTGAGCCACCCAGGCACCCTGTTCAGAAGCTTTTTATCTTGAAGTCCCAATAGTTCATTTTTGCTTTTGTTTCCTTTGCCTTTGGAGATGTGTCTAGCAAGAAGTTGCTGCGGCCGAGGTCACAGAGGTTGCTGCTTGTGTTCTCATCTCGGATTTTGATGGATTCATGTCTCACATTTAGGTCTTTCATCCATTTTGAGTTTTTTTCTGTGTATGGTGTAAGAAAATGGTCCAGTTTCATTCTTCTGCCTGCGGCTGTCCAATTTTCCCACCACCATTTGTTGAAGAGACTGTCTTTTTCCACTGGATATTCTTTTCTGCTTTGTCAAAGATGAGTTGACCATAGGGTTGAGGGTCCATTTCTGGGCTCTCTGTTCTGTTCCACTGATCTGTGTGTCTGTTTTGGTACCAGTACCACCTGGCATGGGTGTTTTTTTTTTTTTTTTTTTTTTTAGATTTTTATTTATTTGCGAGAGAGACAATGAGAGACAGAGAGCATGAGAGGGAGGAGGGTCAGAGGGAGAAGCAGACTCCCCGCTGAGCAGGGAGCCCGATGTGGGACTCGATCCCGGGACTCCAGGATCATGACCTGAGCCGAAGGCAGTCGCTTAACCAACTGAGCCACCCAGGCGCCCCTAGCATGGTTGTTTTTAATGGAAGCAATTACGCCTTTACTATATTGAAGTATGACTTCTTTTATTAATTGTGGGTCAAAGGAGGCAGGGGCGAAGTGCATTGGACCTACTGTAACTATCTCAAAGGGTGAGAATCTATGTGTTCCCAAGGGGTTGGATCTGAGATTTAGAAGGAAAAATAGCAATGCGTCAGGCCAAGGTATTTGGAGGGTTTCTACAAATTTGCCAATTGAGTTTTAATAGTGCCATGTTCGACTAGCCCTGAGGATTGCGGATGGCATGGACAATGAAAGTATTGCAAAACTGGCCAAACAGCACAGACTTGTCAAAGCACCTGCCCAGTAAAATGGGTTCCCCAATCACTATGATGTTCAAGAGGGGTTCCCCAGATAGGGATAATCTTTTCTAACAGAATTTTAGCCACAGAAGAGGCAATGGCCTGTCTACAAGGGAAGATTTCAATTCAGTGAGAAAACACAAACCATGGGGGCGCCTGGGTGGCTCAGTCGTTAAGCGTCTGCCTTCGGCTCAGGTCATGATCCCAGGGTCCTGGGATCGAGCCCTGCATCCGGCTCCCTGCTCTGTGGGAAGCCTGCTTCTCCCTCTCCCACTGCCCCTGCTTGTGTTCCCTCTCTCGCTGTGTCTCTCTCTATCAAATAAATAAATAAAATCTTTTAAAAAACCACAAAAAACCCACAAAAAACAAACAACAAAAAAACCCACACAAACCATAACTAAAACATATTTATATTGATGAGACGGGGCGAATGTCAAAACTCAAAAGGTCCATTAGGCCATTTAAAGTGTCTGGGAGCAGTGCCAACAGATTTCCCTGGATTGAATTTTGGATAGGTGGGACAGGGGAGGTAGGCCCTATGGATTCTGCCAATATCAGTTGAAGATTTTGCCCATAAGAAGGGTGGTACCTGATCCAATAGGGACTAATGATCATTGTCCCCAGATTCAGCTATCGTGCCATTAGAAGTAGAGCAAATTAAAAAAGTCAAAACTCATTTAATTCACTTGCTTAGCTATTTTGATGGCTACCGTCAAATTCTAGAATTATTTCCCCCTTTTGGGAGAAGGAAATTCTGGCATGGTACTTCTCTCAAGAAATCTTGGCCTGATGGGGTGCCTGGGTGCCTCAGTCCGTTAAGTGTCTGATTCTTGATTTTGGCTCGGGTCCTGGTCTCAGGGTCATAGGATCAAGCCCTGCATTGGGCAGCGCAAGTCTGCTTGTCCCTGTACCTCTGCTCCTCCCCACACTTGTGCCCTCTCTCTCAAATAAATAAATAAATAAATAAAATCTTAAAAATAAAATAGAAATCGTGGCCTAATAAATGAATAGAGACAGAAGAACTTCAGAGAAAAAGGTGTGTCTCTCAAAGAGCCAAAATGAAAGAGAATAGGTACAGACAGAGGAACTTGTTGAGGTTTATTAGAGACCTCTCCATTTGAGCTGTTTAGTACTCCCTGCGCAGGGGCCATACTAATCTCCCTATCATTCCAGTTCTAGTGTATGTGCCGCCAAAGTGAGCAAACTGTTTTAGTGCCCCAAGGCAGGTGCTGTTTTATTGCAGTGGGGCTGAGCACTGATAGTGTAGGGCTGGTATCTGTAAGGACAGAGATTCACTCTCATTCTAGAGAGTGGTTTCTCTGAGCTGATAAAGAGGAAGGACTGGGAAGAGCCTCTGTAGTTCCTCAGAGCCCCGACAGTGGGAATTGGGAGGACATTAGAAAGGCTAGCTAGGGGGCTAAAGATGCCGGGGGCACTTGAGTTTGTAACCATCTTTTCTCCAACGTCCTGGCCCTTTGCAATAATAGCTGAAACTGGGACATTTTTTGGTTTTGTTTAGGGGCCGGATTTGCCAGAGTGGAAAATTAATTTTAGCAGTCTTTCTTTTAGGTGACTCATCTAGGGTGCAAGTGACCTGGTTTGCCAAATTAACTAAATCTGGAGTGGACACAGTTTCCCATTCCATCCTGGTCCTTTCAACTGAAAGAGAAAGATCCTGGTTCAGCCCATTAATAAAGAAAGTCTCCCCGAGAGGATCCAGCATCTAAAGGAAGACCAGAGTTTTCTTTGAAAACAATGTGAAGTTGATTACAATCATCATGAACAGGTTCATCAGACTTTTGTGTGCAAGCCTGAATTTTGTTCCAATTAAGAGGCTTAGGGAAAGCTATCGCCATTGCTCAGTGGAGGTTTTCAGCAAGTATTCTAGCCATAAGTTAGGGGCTTGTTTTTTAAAATCCTGTTCATGATGTGCCCATCAGGCAAGTTTTAGCCAAGGTTTGGCCTGGTCCTCAGCAACAAACTAACTGATATAAATCTGAGAAACCAGGTTGGTAAGTTTGAATAGCTATTAATTCTTCAGCAAACCTATGAGGGTCCTCAGTCAGTTTCATAAGAAACTCTTTAACTATGGCTCACAATTTGGCCTTCATCCAGGGAACAGAAGACATTTGGGGGTTATTTGAATCCTCAGAAGACTTAACTTTAAAGGGACTGTGTGTTTGGAAACAAAGGAAATGGGGGAGGGAAAAGAGAGGCCTCAGAAGCCCTTTTATCTTTAGTTGTTTGTTTGCCTCAGTCCAGAAATTGTACTTTGTAGAGAGGCAATTTTAGATTCCTGATAACATTTGGAAGCTTTAAAACATCAAAAGAGGCATTTCATGTCATTTTGACAATTTTAGAGCCATGGCTATTCAATTCAGTTTTGAGAAAAGTAAGTTTGGGGTGATTGAAAGCTCCCCATAATGAGCATTTATGTTCTAAATTACTTTTGGTTAAGTGATCCATTTAGTTAAAAATGCACATGAAAAGGGACTGAAATTTTTAAACATAAAACCAGCTGGGGTGCCAGAAAGGAGGGATGCACTCTCAAAGCATTTTGATTACTGGGATCCCAGTTCTTACAGGCTTTTCTAGAGGGGGGAGAAAAATCCTAAACAGCATAGTTCCAATAGGAATAGCCCAGTTCCCCAAAGCAGTCAAACCAAAAGCCAGACAAGTACTCTCAGAAAGGACAAATCCTTAAAACAGATCCTGAATAAAGCCCGGAGAGCACAAAACACAATGAGAGTGGAGCTCAAATTCCAACAGAGACTCACCTTCAAGCTCCAGTGTCAGTAAGAAAGCAGTGAGCTCAGTGGTCCCGGTGAGTACTGGCACCTGCTTGCTCACAGGCCTTGGAGTTGTTGGCAGTGGGGAGGGGATAGGGTCGTCTCTGGATCCCACTTCTGACACCAGGTGATGTTAACCTTGAAAATAAAACTGTCAGTTATTTTACCAGCAAAAATGGGTTTATTTGGGCATAAGTAGAGAATTACACTTTAGGACAAACAACCTACAGCAAATACCATAGGCTAGTCCAACAAACAAAGGAGAGAAACATTATTTTATGGAGAAGAAGGAGAAAGTTGGGAGGAGTTGTTTTGAACAAAAGTCCAATGAAGAAAAGCATGAGTTCAAGGGGGTGACAGTTTCTCATTGGCTGAGTTGTTGGAATAGTTGATTTCTTGTAGGAGATGCAATGTACCTCTCTTCCTGTTAAGGGCTGTAATTGATGATTCTTTCCTGTGGACACTTCTTTTCTTGGGGTCCGCAACTGACAATTCTTCCTGTAATTGGCCTTGAGTGATATGGCATGAGAGCTCCCCCTTCTGGGCCTCCCGACTACATTTTAGTGAGGTTTCCCTTTATTAATTTTCATAGTATCAATCTAGGATGGATGGGAGGAGGGCTAGGGGAGGGACAAGCCGGTGACTAAACTGTAGCAGAAGGGATTTGGAGTAGGGATGGCCATGAAGTCCCAGGGAGAGGTGGAGGATGAGGTAAATCACAAAGCTGCTTAGATGGTGCTCTATTCTTTATACATTCTCTCACTTTATTCTCTCACTGGGGCTCTGTGATAGATTTTCTAATTATCTCCATTTTCCTGATGAAGAAACTGAGGCTTAGATATTAAGTGACCTGTCCAAGGGAGTAAATGGTGGAGCCAGCCTCATTTGAACTTGAATACAGGTCTGTCTGAAGCCACAGCCATGTATGTAACCTCTGGGGCTGCCCTAGAAGTCACTGATTCCCTGCCCCTCTCCCTCTTCGAGGATCCAGTGGTTGTCCGTGAAGCCCAGCTCTAGCCTCACCCACTCACCCTACCTTAGTCTATTTTGTGCCTCATTTGCATGCCAGGTAGTAAAAGAAAACCCCTCTACTTCCCTTCTATGGTTTTAAGCCTCCTGTTGCAAGCTTTAGAAAAACCTCAGTGGGCACTTAGGGGCCTCCATCCCTGGTTAAAAGGAAAGAAAGAAAAAAGAACTGAGAGTGAAAACTGGTGAGAGAAAGCCAGGAAGTGGGGAGGGAGGGGGCAGGAGTCTTGAGGCCCCTGGAGGGGTGTTGGTTCAGGAGAGAAGCGGGAGGAGCCCTCAATTACCTATCACTGGGGTCTAAGCCCTGGGAGGGAGGGGAAGGGGGTTGCAGCACATATTACAATATGGTCTGTCCTGCATCTTTCATCCCCACTAAGAGAGGGCTGTGATCCAATAGTACCACAGAGCACCTTAAGGTAAATCTTCCTCCATCCGTCCATCCATCTGCCCATCTACCCATCCATCCATTTCAGGCAATTTATTGACACCTACTGTGTATCAGGCAAGATGAATGAGTGAGGGTCTCTTCACTTGAGTTCATAGTCTAAGAGGAAGACACATATGTAATAATCACAAAACTGAAGAAGAAATGCCATAATGGCAACAGGACCATTAGAATGCAGAGTGTAATTCTGCTTGGGAGGAGTGGGCGTATTCATGGAGGAAGGAACACTTGAGCTACTCCTTGAAAGATTAAGGGGGATTTTCCCAGGGGAAAAAGGCAAAGGTGGATGTTCTCACTGGAAGGAGAGGCCTGAACGTAGGAGAGAGCATGATAGTTTCTGGAACACTGAGAAGGATGGAGGGCATCTTTCTGAAGGCCCTAAATGCCAGTTAAACTAGAGATGGTGGGGCATGAAAGATGCATAAATCAGCCTTGATATGGGTGGGAAGAGGGGAAGATGGGAGAGATGGCGAGGGTTTTATTCTGAAAGGAATGTATGGACTTCGAGGACTTCTCTCTCCTTTATTATTTACCTTTCCCTCCTCAGCTGCTGGGACCCAATAAACTCTTTAACTCCAAAGGGGTCATAATTGATAAGGGTCTTTCAGGAAATGGCCTAAAAGCAGAGGACTCTGTCCATTCCCAAGAATAGAGAATTCCAGAATCATCTAATGCCAGGTCTGGGGTCTACTTCCTCATCTTGCATGTGGGAAAACAGGCCCAGAGAGAGCCTTGTTCAGGACTTCCCTCCTCCCAGTCCAGAGTCTGTTCACTGTTGTCAAACAGTGAACATCCACCCTGGGTTGGAATGAAAAAGAGGACGAGTGTCCCCCACCCCAGATGTCCAGAGGGAATCCTTGGAAGCTAGACAGAGTGGCCTCTAATGTCCTCCCAACACTCAAGTCTCATGTGAGCCTAGAGACCTTGCAAATATTTCCAGAACCACCAAAGATGAGGGATAGTGAAATCTAAGAAAAATAACTATTAGGTGAGCTTAGACTCTAGTTTTGTTTCCATAACTTTGTTTCTGGAAAATACCTTTTTAAAATCAATAATGTGACATGTTATGAGATTTAATTTGCACAATAATTCTATGAGGTAAGGGGTGCCTGGGTGGCTCAGTCAGTTAAGCATCTGCCTTTGGCTCAGGTCATGATCCCAGGGTCCTGGGATCGAGCCCTGCGTTGGGCTCCCCTCTGTACAGGGAGCCTGCTTGTCCCTCTCCCCTTGCCCCTCACCCCGCTCATGCTCTCTCCCATTCTCTCTCTCAAATAAATAAATAAAATCTTCAAAAAATAATCCTATGAGATGGGTTCTATTAGTATCTCTATTTTATAGATAGGGAAACTGAGGCTCAGTGAAGTAGCCTGAGCAAGAACAGCCAGCTACAAGTGACAGATCCCAGCTTTATAGACTTGATAAGTTATGCTGATCCATAATATATCCTTGATAAATGATGGCTATAATTATTTTCCAAGTTTCTATGTGAAAATATATACTTGTTTTATAATAAGGCTCTGACTTCTCCCAATAAATGTTTTTTAGAAAAAAACTAATAAACTGGCCTACCAGGGTAAAGAGGGCTCCCACCTCTTTCACATGACCTAGGTGTTTGTTGAGTGTCTGCTGCTCCGGGATCTTAGGCTGTGCTTCAGGTCCTGGGTAGGAGGGAGGTATGTGGTAAACCCTGATGCCTGGGTAAATGCCAATCCATGCTCCCCAGTCTTGCTGAGAAGGGAGGCAGTAGGCAGACCACAGCAGGGCTCGTGAGGCCAGACCACCCCCTGCCCCCGCCTCCCACGCTGTTGATCCTTGCTTACCTTCAAGAGCAGAATGAATATAAACAAGGTGACAATATAAAGTTGCTGACCATGGCTTCAACCCCCCAAAAACACTTGGCCCCGCATAACCTAAAGGTTTCTCAACTCATATATCTCAAGCCTCAGAGAAATTTCTGGGAGAAGCTCAGTGGCAAGAGGGCTCTCCCACCTCTCACTTCCAGTCACACTTTCCACCTGAACCCCTCCCTTGGCCTATCTTTGCTTGCCTGTTTCACCAAAGTGGGAACTTCTAGAAAGAGCACAGATTCTGGAGGCAGAGTTCCGGGGTTGAATCCACTTTTACTGATTACCTGCATAGTCCTTAGCAAATCTCTTCACCTCTCTGAGCTTGTTTTCTCATCTGTAAACCTCATAATGCTGGCATCTGGCACTTGGAAGGCACTCATTAATTCGTAGCTCCCTTCAGCTTCCAATTGGTGTGTAAGGAATGCCTCAAGGAGCTGGCCCTCCCCTGACGGCAGTAGATTAGAAAGTCAAATGGAAAATATTACAAAGTGCAGTCTGAGATATGCAAGAGTTTTGGTGGTTGAGCCCAGGTGTAAGGAAGTTGGTGCCTGAGAGAAGTCATCTATTTTTAGATCATCACTGCTGAAAAGTTGAGAGATAATGATAAAGATAGTTAAAAGCAGGAAATGTTTTCGAAAACTTACTCTGTCTGGGTGTTTGCTAGGTACTGTGAATAATTATTTCATTTAATCCTCAGGGCAACCCTGCAGGGTGGGTATTATCCCCATTGTATGGATGAAGAAACTAAGGTTTGCTTGCTCAAGGACACACAAGTCAGGCACCAGGACTCCTGAGGCCAAAGTCCATACTCTTAATTAAACTGCCTCTAGTTGATCTAACCTAACATCTTACTTTTTTAGATGAGGCTGGGGAGGGGAAATATCTCACTCAAAGACAATGTCTTATCAAAAGGCAAAGTGAGGGGCACCTGGGTGGCTCAGTCGTTAAGCCTTTGCCTTGGGCTCAGGTTATGATCCCAGAGTCCTGGGATCGAGCGCCACTTCGCGGTCCCTGCTCAGCGGGAAGCCTGCTTCTCTCTCTCCCACTCCCTCTGCTTGTGTTTCCTTTCTCGCTGTGTCTCTCTGTCAAATAAAATCTTAAAAAAAAAAAAAAAAAAGGCAGAAGGAGTCTCACCCGAGATTTTACACAAAGGAATTAGGATTTGAGCATCCCTGTAGGGCGCCATCTGGTCAAGAAGTGAGCAGAGAAATTCGGATTTAGGAAACTTATTAAGTGCTTGCATCATTTCAATTCATATTCAAAAAAAGCCACCGAGATGTACTGGACTGATCAGATAGGGAAACAAGAGACTCAGAGGTATAATCTCCCCCCAAATCAATTTAGCAAAAACGGTTGCACTGTCGGATTGCACATTAAGATTTCAGAGGCTTCATGAATCTAACTCCAGGTTCTTTCTTTTCTCGGGGTGGAGGTTGGGGGGGTATAAACGAACCCTCATTTTTCTAGACTCCGAAGGCGTTCACTGCGGTGGATTCTGGGATTTGCAGTCCCGCGAAGAGTTTAGATTCGTGGGCCAATAGAATTCGAGCACAGGCGGTGGTTCCCTGCTGGGACCCCCTTGAATTAGCCAATGAGAAGCGCACGGGTCCTGGTCGCCTGGGAAACCGCGTGACAACAAGATGGCGGCGTCGCGGGACGGCTCCGTGGCGTGCGTGGTGAGTCCCGGATCAAACCTTTGCGGCCCCGGAGTCCCGCACGCAGGCTGGGGCCCTCGCCCCGAGAGCCCGGGGCCCCGCGGGCCCCGCGAGCCCCGCGGCCGGGTGGCCCAGCAGGCTTCCGCGTCCTGGGAGCGGCTTCGGGCCCCCGCCTACCGTGGCTACGCGAGGAGGCCGGAGGAGGCGACGCGGCCCCCAGGGAGGGGTTAGGTCGTGACTGAAGTCGCGTCGTGAGCGCTTCCAGCTGGAGAGTGAGGGCTTGAAGGCGTGCAGCCGGCCGGGCCTTGTCGGCGCTGGAGAGCACTGGGGCCTGGCGTGGGTTGTGCGAATAGACCAAGTAGGTGTGCCGGAGGATGAATCAGTCAAGCACAGCCCTGACTTGGGTCCTAAAGATGTAGGGGCATGGGACACAGCTTTCCTCTCAAAGCCCCGGCCTGAAGGGAAGACAGTCTAACCTTTATGAGCCTCCAGCCTGAGGGGGAAGTCAACAGTTGGCCCCTGGAAGCCCCCATGTGAGGGGAGTTGACGTGGCTCTATCCTCAGCGCCCCCCTTCCCCCCCTCCCCGGGTCTGAGGGAGGAGACACAGTCCCGCGCTCAGGAGTCCCCAGACTGATAGGGAGATGCAGCCATCACCCCCAGGGGTCTCTTATCATCCATGGGAAAGTTCATCTGGAGACAGTGTGTTGGATTGGCCTGAAGTGAGACAGGAAACCGGGAAGTCACTTGGCGGCCATCGTGACAGCCCCAAGGAAGGGCAGGGAGAGCCCCACGAGGATGACCAAAGTGGGTATGGAAGGAAGGAACTGTATGGGAGACACTGCGGAGTTTAATCTGCAAAGTCTGGCGATGGATGGGGTTAAGAGAGGAGGAAGGAGAGGAAAATTTTGTGGTTGGATGATGGGGTCCCCTAAAGAAGGGGGAAGTGGGAGGAACTTAACTTGAGGGAAGATGTTGGATTTGGTTTGGGGACCAGGTCCCTTTTTTTTCTGTGATAGCTTTGTTGAGATAGAATTCCCATACTATTCACTTCACCCCTTTGAAATATAAATTTCAACAGTTTTTAGGATATTCATGGAAGTTGTGCAACCATCACCACAATCAATTTAGACATTTTCATCTGTCTAAAAAGAAACTGTACCCTTGGGGCGCCTGGGTGGCTCAGTCGTTAAGCGTCTGCCTTCGGCTCAGGTCATGATCCCGGGGTCCTGGGATCAAGCCCCGCATCGGGCTCCCAGCTCCGCGGGAAGCCTGCTTCTCCCTCTCCCACTCCCCCTGCTGTGTTCCCTCTCTCGCTGTGTCTCTCTCTGTCAAAATAAATAAAATCTTTAAAAAAAAAAAAAAAGAAAAGAAACTGTACCCTTTAGCAACTACCCCCATTTACCCCCCAACAGCTTCCAGCCCTAGGCAACCACTAATCTATTTTCTGTCTCTAGATTTGTCCATTCTGACATTTTATATCAATGGGGTCATAACAATATGTGGTGTTTTGTGACTTTCCCTTAGCATAATATTTTCGAGGTCCATTCATGTGGTGACCTGACTTCCATTTCTTTTTATTGCCGTATAAGACTCCACAGTAAGGATATACCAGACTTCTTTATCTGTCCGTTGGCTGATGGACATTTGGGTTATTTCATCTTATGAATAATGCTGCCGTGAACATGTAGACGAGTTTTTGTGTGGACGTAAGTTTTCATTTCTCCTGGGTAGATACCCAGGAGCAGAATCGCTGAGCCATAAGGTAACCTTTTGAGGAACTGCCAGATGGTTTTCCACAGCTCCGGCGCCATTTTCCATTCCAGCTAAGGTTCCAATTTCCCCACCTCCTCACCAATACTTGTTAACTTCTGTCTTTTTTAAACTAGTTTCTTCTGAGGGGTCGTTATGGTGATAAGAATTTGGAGATTGATTGTGGTGATGGTTTCACAACTCTGAATATACTCAAAACCACTGAATTGTACTCTTTAAAAGGGTTAAGTATGTGAATTAGATCTCAATAAAGCTGTTTTTTTTTTAAAAGGTCAATACTGTATGTCTCCATTTATGTAACATTCTTGAAGTAAGAAAACAGTAGTGGTTGCCAGGGGTGGGGGATGGTACGGGTGTGACCAGAAAGGGTTGGCATGAGGGCGATCCTCAGGGTGAGGGAATCTCTGTGGTGATGGAGTAGTTCTTTACCTTGACTGCGGTTACCTGGAATGTCCATGTGGGTGACAAAGCATAAAAGGATGCACACATGTAGTGTCACTGTTGGGAGCAACTGGGTGAAGGGCACACAAATCCTCTCTGTACTATTTTCCTAATTTCCTGCGAATCTATAATAATTTAAAAATAAAAACTTAAAATATAACTAAAGAACAGACAAAAACAAAAAAAAGAGGAGTTAGACCAACCAAAGGAAGGGTGCGGGTCGGAGTGGGGACGCCATTCCAGGAAGGGGTTCCAGGCCAGGGGAGCTGCGTGTGCCAAGGCCTGTGCATTTGAGGCTGATCTGGCTCAAGGTGGGGTTGGGGGAGATGGGGGAGTGAGGTCAGGAGACACAGGCAGGGACCTGATCATCTCTGTTACGGAAATTTGAATTTCTTTTCTCTGGGCGAGAAGGAGCCATTGGGAGCTTTTAGCTAGGAAGTGACCTGTTAGCTTTAGGTTTCCGAAGATCCCTCTGGCTGGAGACTGGCGCAGGGAACCAGGAGGGGCTCTCACACTTGGCCACACAAACCATGAGGATGCCTGGACAAGACAGCAGGGACGGGGACAGACTAGGGGCAGATCGGGAAGGCTCGTGGTGGGGGTGAGGAAACGCGAGGCCTGGGGCATGAGTCCCAAACTCTGAATGAAGACAGAGAAGCTGCTTCCAGGTGGCACGGCTCCCCTTGCTGGGAAGCTTCAGCGGCAGGGGGAGGCCATGCTGTACATTTTCAAAGGGCAGCTGCCTTGGATTTGTCCTCAAAAGACTTGATTCAGGCCCTGATGGCGGTCTTTTGGTTCTAGGTTTCTAGATATTAGCCACATAATATACTTAATTCACTGAATAGAGTAGTGGCCTTTCATTCCATCCCTGATGTACATTCATCTTTCCAGAAGGAAGAGAGAAGGAAGGGAACGAACATGTATGAGTGTCCTCGGTGTATAGTAACAAAAGCCACAACAGCCACATTAAAAAAAATTTTTTTTAAGATTTTATTTAATATATATTTTTTATTTTTAAGTAATCTCTACACCCAACGTGGGGCTCACACTCACAACCCTGAGATCAAGAGTTGCAGGCTCCACCGGATTGAGCCAGCCAGGTGCCCCCACAATTCACTTGTTTTTTTTTTTAAGATTTTATTTATTTATTTATTTGTCAGAGAGAGAGAGAGCACAAGCATGGGGAGTGGCAGGCAGAGGGAGAAGCAGACTCCCCACTGAGCAGGGAGCCCGATGCGGGACTTGATCCCAGGACCCTGGGATCATGACCCAAGCTGAAGGCAGATGCCCAACTGACCGAGCCACCCACATGTCCCACACAGTTCACATTTTTATTTTTTTAAGATTTTATTTATTTATTTGAGAGAGAATGAGAGAGAGCACATGAGAAGGGTTAGGGTCAGAGGGAGAAGCAGACTCCCTGCCGAGCAGGGAGCCCGATGCGGGACTCGATCCAGGGACTCCAGGATCATGACCTGAGCCGAAGGCAGTCGCTTAACCACACAGTTCACATTTTTAAGTGCTTCCTTTTAGCGTGGCACTGGGCTACGTGCTTTATGAATGTCATTTCTGCATCCCCTTGATAACCCTACCTGTCTGGTACTATCACCATCCCTACTTTATATCAAAGGAAACGCAGGCACGGGTTAGCCTGGTGGACGGCAGAGCCTATGCAGAGCCTGGGCTCTTGACCTCCCTTCCGCACGGACTGTGCCTTGGTCGCATCCTTCCCTTGGTTGCCCCTCTGTGGCTCTGAGAGTCTGAGTGACAGCTGGGTTCTTGTAGGAGGGGACGGGACACTTGAGCTTTGTGTCAACCAGCTCCGTGAAGGATGGATAAAAGCCCCAGACCTTCTAGGTAGTCTTGTGTCCTGGCTCTAAGTTGGGAAAGTGCTGGGCTCCTGGCCCACCTCTGTTACCCCCCCACACACACACCCATCGCCCTTGCCCAGCCAGGCCAGGGGCCTCCAGGATCAGAGCAGAGAGCAGGATATCCAGAGGATCAGGCCGACATCAGGCACAGGGATCCTGAGGCCAAGCTGCCTCCAGAAACCTCTACAGGGGCGGTGGGAAGAATTGAGGGGTGCTGCTCCCTGGACAGTGCTCCTTCCTAGGAAAAGAAACCAGGGAAGAGGATGTTTTTCTGGTCCTGAAGCCCTGGGCCCCCTCTCAGCCCGCAAGGTCTGACTTCCTTCTTTCTTCTCAGGGAGTCCCTGACAGCTAGAGTCTAGAAGTAGAACTATGAGCTCCCCTTTGGCCTCCCTTGGCAAGACCCGAAGAGTCCCCCTGCAGTCAGAACCTGTGAATCCAGGGTAAGGAACCCGCCTCTGCCGGGGCGGGGGGGGGGGGGGGGGGGGGGGGGGGGGGGGGGGGGG